>NC_140963.1:79055297-79105297 GCF_056783735.1 Eptatretus burgeri | reverse complement strand
GTTACGTTTGAGGGGGGGGGGTATGCATTCAAAGGGTAATTAGGATGTTTAATTAGGTATGCCATGCTGTTCGAGTTTACCAGGATCTCGATGTAATAAGTAGCAATTCAGTGGTGATAAGTTGTCTAGTAAATGTTCATTTCTTCAAGGGGGAAATGATAATTGTCACGTAATTAGATAGGGACACGGGATAGGGTAAATGTGTCTGCGTAAACCCCTTTTGGTATTCTCTGGAGACTGGCCGTAACGTCACAGGACAGTGCAACGGATGGCTCCGCCCCGTGATCACGATTGGCGGAAGGCGACGGCGGTGGGCCAATAAACGGCTCGATTGGAAGTGACGAGGACAGGAGGATAAAAAGGTTCTGTTCGGGGTCGAAAAGGAAGAGGAAGAGGAAGAAGATCGGGACAAAACGATCGTGTTTTTTTTGGTGTGGAGGCTGTTGTGCGGAGAGCGTCCTTGTTGTTGTGCTGATTCGATCGTGTTCTTCATCGTGTCTTGGAGCCTTGCTGAGCCTCGTGCCTCACCTTGGTTGGCTCTGGGGTTCTGCTGACTCGGAGTACGGGGTCGAACGGCGGGCAGACCTGCCTCCCTCTCCTGCTCGCAACTTGGTGCCAGAACTGGTTCCCTGGCGGCTGTGAGCGGACTTGGGCCAAGACCAGGAGGTCGACAGCACCACGGTTTCTCCTGCCCCCCTGACGAGAGCAAGGCCAGCTCGTCCGACGCCGATCCAGGGACAGTTGCGTCCACACCACGGTCCAGCCTGACCACCAGAAATAGCTACGTTGTGTGTGTGTGTGTGTGTGCGTGCGTGCGTGCGTGTGTGTGTGTGTGCTTGGCGCCTTAGAGGGATTGAGATCTGTATATTCATTGGAATTGTCTGTGTTTTTCCCCACGCCCGATCCCACACCATCCCGTCGAATCGCCCCGGATCCCTTTTCTTACCGAGTCTTGTTATTTCTGGTTAATAGTAAAAACAATTAAACATCATCAACTCAGTGAAAAGTGACTCGTGCCACCTTCCTCGTCCCGTTTGCGGTAGAGCGATTAGAACTGCCATGTTTGGGTTATAAATGAATAAACCGCCTCCATCGTTTCGGCTCATTCGACGTTGGCGGGACTGTTCAAGTCCCGTGGACGTCACAATATATATATATATATATATATATATATATATATATATATATATATATATATATATATATATATATATATATATATACTGCTCCCATTGACTCTTTTTATTAGGGGTTTCTGCGATGCCAGTTCAGCAATCTCGGGTGGATTACATCATTTTGAAAGTGCCGTATTCATTGAAACTACCTTTACTGCTCAGTACACTATCAAGTCAATCATCACATACTCAAAAATAATGATGCCTCAACGTGCTCACCTTCTCTGACTATTGTTCTGATACATCACATTATAACACAAGTTCTGTTTCGCAAGTATTTGGTTAAACGCACTGTTTACTCCAACCACTCAGAAACCGGACTTGGCGTGTGGTTATCTCCTCTTTCGGGCATGGTTATCTGATTATACCCTATGGTTGGTCGCAACACCAGTAGCGCACAAATTATATTTGATCATGCAGCAGCCATTTATACTGTTGACCACATGCTCCAGAAATGCAAAGCCAGCTGAGCTTGTTGGTGTGCTTCTACATGCACATCTCTGGACCTTTTGAAATGGAAAAAGAACAAACATATTCCTTTCAGCAACACCTTCAAAAATGCCATTGTGTGATTAATGAATGGGGTAAAAACAGAAGTAGTTTGCGGGAGAGGGGTAAAATCCATAAACACCAGGAACATATTACAAGCCATTGTGCCACGTCTATTGCATCAGAAGTTTAATAAAGGTCTCAACAAGAGCACATGCATTGTTACCATGGAGAAAACACGGAATTCAAACCATCCTCATTGATGGATCCAGGAAGCTGGAGTAAAACGTGCTTTTTGTCCACCTCGTGAATGAGTTCTTATACATTGCTGAGCCCTTAAAGTGTGTTGTACAAACTCTTTTTCACCCAAAATACAACATGTGGACATGGACCTGCACAGGGCCTAGAGAAATACCTTTTCAACATGAAAACACAATGATGGCTTTTAAAAAAGGCTCCGGTTATTGTAAGAAAGCTCTTTGAGTCCTTTGAAGTTCAAGTACGGTATATAGTGCGGAGTTGAGTGTTTGGCCAGATGTGCGTGTGATTTTTAACACAGCTGGAGAATGTAAAAATATGCTGAAGTTCAATCGCACCAAAATCCATCAGTGTGACGTTGACATCAGTGGAAACTCCTGCAGGTGTATTAAGTGATCGCTAAGGGATTTATCAGAGAGAGAGAGAGAGGAGAGAGAGGAGAGAGAGGAGAGAGAGAGGAGAGAGAGGAGAGAGAGGAGAGAGAGGAGAGAGAGGAGAGAGAGGAGAGAGAGGAGAGAGAGGAGAGAGAGGAGAGAGAGGAGAGAGAGGAGAGAGAGGGGAGAGAGGGGAGAGAGGGGAGAGAGGGGAGAGAGGAGAGAGAGGAGAGAGAGGAGAGAGGAGAGAGAGGAGAGAGAGAGAGAGAGGAGAGAGAGGAGAGAGAGGAGAGAGAGGAGAGAGAGGAGAGAGAGGAGAGAGGGAGAGAGAGAGATTTGGAAAATGCACATTTGTCTCAAGACCATCAGTGTAATAAATAAAATAATTATAGCGTTTCATTCACTCGCAGAAACGCGTTCTGATTTTTTCGAATCTCCGCGAGGGAGGTTTGATTCCTAAATTTGCATCAAATCTCACCTGACGTGAGTATGGGGAGGAAAGACCCATGAACTAGAAAATGACTACCGATATCGTCCGGTGATTGAGGCTGAACTATTTCATAGAGGATCATCTATGGCTGGTTTTCGGACCTCGTGTCGACACACCACATGACAATTTTATGTTCAAGAGTCGCTCTGTGCATTGGTTATAAAAAGATAGCTTTTGGAGTCCATCACCTCCCATCATCGACAGGTACAAATTCCCGAGAGCCTCCCGGCACCAAAAAGCTGCCAAAGGCGTTGAAAGCTATTTTATCTACGTAAGTGGTCTCACTCCAGGACTTGGGTCAAAGCATCCCATCTCAATCACGTGGCTGTCGATTCGTTTCACGTAAAGCATCCTCTGAGAGACCACCCGGCTTTCAAGAGACTATGGATAATTTGGGTTGACATTAAGCATCGCCTTACAGACCATAAATCACAAATTACCCTTATGGTATTTGCGGATTCTCTTTTAAAACATTGGAAATTTTGAGCGTCCGATTGGATTAAAACAATTCGTTTTGAACAAACGATCACTCTTTTGAATGACCTGGGAGTGATCTACACCAAAACCTTCCCGTCGACTCGACTTCCTCCATTTACATAATCCTTGAATGGCTTTTACGGCAAATTTATCAATCTGTAGCTGTTTTAGCTCAAAACTGAACATACCAACTCCTAACATAAGGCATGGTTCACATTTTTAGTTTGGTGTTTTGTCTCCTGGAAGGAGTTTGACAAAATAAAAGCCACACAAAACCACCAAGTTAGGATTGCTGGACGCATTTGCGGCTTTCGAGGATGTGGAATTTTCAGGGCATGGCACCGACCTTTCACACGGAAATTCGTGAAAACAAAGCAGACAACATTACATAACGAGAAGCTTTCAATGAAATCTCCTTGAACCCCTTGGCTCACTCTTGGTGAAGTGGTGTCCAGCGGTATCCCACAAGGTTACGACGTGGCACGGTCACGGCAGAGCTCACAATGGTAACCGCATCCAGACCGGGCCTTGAAGAAACCATTGCCGTGTACGAGGAACCTAGTCGGACGTCTGTGTGAACAATGTGATTGTACACTAACCAGTGTAAGGTGAAATCACAAGGAACAAAAAAGAAAACTCCGCATTGGACTTGGAGCATTAGCCCATCAGATTCAGAGTGTCTAAGACTCTACTGTGCCAGAATGACTTTCAAAACCAGCAGTCTCTTCTGTACCCCAAGCAGCAGGCCTCATGCTGTGCACTGTAGGACACCTGCACTGCACAGATAAACCCACCAGGTATGCAAACGTCTGGTTGGAACCTTCCTTTAAAACCAATCATTTCGACGTGGATTTCTCACGAACTGGCGCATCTTCCGACCTGTTCGCCAGCCTCCGGCATATGTCTGCATTATACATGTACAATATTATATCCTCTCCAAATAATGTATATTTACAAAAAAAAAACTTGTGAAGACAAAAAACAAACGTACATCGTCTTTGGCTGTATAAGTGCTGTGGAAAGTCTGAGGTGGGAAACAAGCAAACAAAATAAAAAATATTGTAAATACAACACTGTTCAAACCCCCATGGTTATGAATACATTCTTGAACAAGAACCTCAAACTCTCTCAATTATTTGCAAATATTTTGCATCAAATGCTTATTTCATGTCAAGTACTTTGGTACTTGAGAAAACAAAACTTTCTTTTAAAGTGCAGGAAGTTTAGAGTATTGTACCATTATATAGTTTCTGGGTCCTCAAATACAACACGTTCGGGTCATAATTCCGTGTAATAATAAACATTTTATAAACATGTCAATATTTACATGGTGACTTGGTTTAAGCATCTGTACAGGAGAACAAGGGGCTGTCAGATTAGAAGAAAATCTTTACCGATCAGATGCAATTCTTTTGCAAAATCTTTCGTGTTTGCGCCTTCAAACACTTGCCATGATGATAAATTTCTTTGGTGTTAACGGGCAGTGCTTGTACCTCAATGTGAATCGACGTGATGTTCGTGAATTGTGTTGATAGGCGAATGTAAATAGATGTGGTATTTGTGAAGTGTTCAGAAGGTAATTTAAGTAGACGTGGTGTTCGTGAACAGCATTTACGAGCTCACGTAAATACATGTGGTATTAGTGAATTGTGTGTACACGATGATGTAATCAGATGTTGTGCTAATGTATCGTGTTCATAAGAACATGTGGAGTGTTAGTGAACAGTAGCTGCCAACAGTATCATGCCAAATGTTAGTGAACAGTGCAAAAAGCTTGAAAGGAATCTGTTTGGTGGTTGCAGTTTTGGTTCAAAAAGTGGTTGATCTCTGCAAGATCTGGATCCTTATGGAGAGTGAATTGCACATGTATTGCTGTGTCCAAGTGTCATCATAAAGCCCCTCAGGTATCACTACCCTGTCCTCCTCAAACACCATAAGCCAACTGCTGTTTCATTTAAAAATGATTATGCTATGATTATGGCTGCTGCGCTTCATGCTGGTGCTGTGGAACATATATTGGGAGTGAAAGTCAAGCATACTTGCTTTCAATCAGCCAATAAGTAATTGTGAGGAGATGCTTGCTGGTGTTTCTTTTTTTTTGGAGTAATAGTAAAAGCAGTGAATATACTTGTACTCATTAAATTAAGAATTGCAATTTAGTTTTTAAAATGCAAGATTGAGAAGAAAAGAACAAGAAAGGTATTTGAGGTTAATTGATGGGTAAGGGATGATAAAGATGAAAAAGAGAACGAATGATAATTGTAATTAAAGGGAAAGATAAATCGAGCATTGAGGGCCCAGTGAGATCTCTGCAGAAAGGAGACGCGATGTGTTTCCCGAACTTTTCAACACAAGGCCACCATCAGCTAGTGAGTGGCAGCACCGGAGATGGACCCGCCAAACTGCTGTCGCCCGCCTGGCCGTGACCGTGCATTAGGTCTGTCCTCGATGTGGTTAGTTGTCCGAGTGGTGAGGAAGACAAGGAACTGGAACATAGGCCAGGAGAACCCATGTCAGAGGCCACCATCACTGGAGAGCCCATGGCGGTAGTGCTGAATGAGCTCGATGAAGGGTGCTGGATGACCTGGGAGCAGCGAGAGGGATCATCGGCAGGACACTCATCTGTGGCGAGACAGGACATGGCACTTACCAAACTCATCAGGAGGATATGTAATCTGCACAGTGTAACTCCTCTTACTTTTCTACTCCTCCAGCAGTACGAGAAACAAATGGGTTCCTTACACGCTTTAAACCACGATGTTATGGGACTGGTAACTGATTTAATGGCACGGTGAAAAGGGAAAAGAGAAAACTTGATTCTACTGTGTGTATAGCTGAGTTGTATGTTATTTATTCGAGGAAGAAGATATCTTACCCAGAAATCCCTGAGATTTTTTCATGGCACTCACTGGACAGTCCTTGTGAGCCATGAGAAGCTGCTTTAGTTGTGACACCTCATTCCTCAGAAGTGCCACTTCATTCTGCAAGAATAACAAGCATAAACACAATGAAACACACATCAGACAATGTACAGTATTTACAAACCTTGCCTGTTGTCGTTTTGTTATGTGTTGTCCTGGTGCAGCAGGACTAGGACAACTGGTCCTGCACTATATACCTGTTAAATGAAATCTAACTTCTCGGAAAAAAAATAAAACATGAAAGTGCATTTCCTTGACTTCCTCATTGAAGTTTTTACTTTATGAAGGCCTTACC
Organism: Eptatretus burgeri; assembly: GCF_056783735.1. Taxonomy (NCBI): domain Eukaryota; kingdom Metazoa; phylum Chordata; class Myxini; order Myxiniformes; family Myxinidae; genus Eptatretus; species Eptatretus burgeri. The sequence continues at coordinate 79,098,818 of NC_140963.1, read as the reverse complement.
AGTTGAGAAACAAACAAGGAAAATAGGACCACTGGACCTGCAGGTTATCTGGGCCCTGGCCTAATGCTGTAACTCAAATTTGGTAGTTTTCTGAGTGGTGGGTCTGGAGAAGAAGATTTTTAAAGGAATTAATGCGATTTTCCAAAAACTTGAATGTCGGCCATTTTGACACACTTCCAGTCATGTGATCAGCATGGTCTCCACAATTCAACATGCCCACCCTGACCTAATTTTTTGAACCAATTTTGGTAGCATTCTGACTGGTGGGTCAGGAGAAGAAGATTTTTGAAGGAATTTACACAATTTTCCCCCAAAATTGTCTAAGCTGGCCGTTATGACAAACTTCCGGTCATGTGATTGGCATGACTTGGGCAATTCAACATCACTACCCTGGCCTAATGTTGTAACCCAAATTTAGTGGCATTCTGACTGGTGGATCAGGGGAAGAAGATTTTGGAAGGAATTTATGGGACGGCCATTTTGACACACTTCCATTCATGTGATCAGCATGGTCTCCACAATTTAACATCCCTATCCTGGCCTAATGTTTTAACCCTAATTTGGTCGTATTCTGACTGGAGGGTCTGGAAACAAGATTTTTGAAGAACTTTACTAAGTCAGCCATTTTGACCCACTTAAAGTCATGTGACCAGACCAAGCTTTGCAATTCCTGTTACCAGTCAGTAGAGGAATGTTGCTGCCAAATTTCAGCCAGGTCGGCTCAGCGATTTGGCTGGAGAAGTTGAAATAGGAGACAGACAGAAGGATGGACGGTGCGTGAATTTAAATTCCAGATAAGCTAAAAACAACAAGGCTTGTTACCTGCAGCTGCATGTTGGTTTGAGTCAGTTCCTCAGCTTTCTTCTCCAGAGAGAGAACCCAGGCTTTGCGCTTGAGACGGCAACGTGTCGCCGCAGCACGGTTCCTCTCGAGGAATTTTCTCCTTCGCTCATCGGGGTCCTCATCAATCACACGACGCCGGCGCCCGCCCCCACCACCCTGTAGGGGCATCATGGGGGGCAGCTTAAATGGAGGAGAGGGTAATGGAAAGAAGAAATGGAGGAGGGAAGAGAGAGACCGAATGAGTCAATTATTCTATAATCAGAAAATAACCATCTGCTATCCAAGACTCAGGTCTTTCAATAATCTCCAAGGCCCTTCTAACCTTTGTCTGACCATCAAAAAATGGTAACTAACCAATAGCAATGAGGGAACCAAAAATAGCTCATTCAAAGTCCCACTCATATGGATACTCGCCTTGCCAAAGTACCAGCCTATAAACTTTAACTACCAGTCCAACTATAATTCAGGGAGGGAGATGCGAGACCTGTATTCTGGTTTCATAACAGCATATAATTAACCTAAATATAATAGTGGCTGTGTACCTGCTGGAGCGTAAGCCCAGGTTGCTGGTGGTGCTGAGCATGATGGCTGTGGTGGTGCAGGGCCGCCTGGTGCTGCGAGTCGTGTGGGTGGTGAGGGAGGTGGTGTCCATGTGGACCGCGATGGCTAACAGGTCCGTGCGGGTTGTGGAGACCATGACTGTGAGAGTGGTGAGCCGTCATTGGCTGAAGTGTTTCATGGTGACTTGCGCAGAGGCCCAGACCACCACCACCCATCATTCCCACATTACCGTTGGCGAGGTGTGGAGGAATCTGTTGGGTCAGACAGGCCTTAAGTCTCTGCAAAAGGAAATAGCGTGAGAATGTCAGCGGTACTTTCCTGTGTACCGGGTAAGTAAACTTCAGGACAAAAGTTTTGAACATGGCACTGATCATTGGGAGTACACAGTAAAATAATTCTTCTTCAAAAGAATATTAAATGTATTCGTATTCTTCTCCTTCCTGGGAAAGTCAACCCACCACAACTGCGCCTCCCTTAATACCACAGCAGAACTTTCCTCTTCCTCTTTGTTTGTTTTACCTTCTTATTTGTCCTGTTGAAATGTTATCAAGATTGTAACCATGTTAGCCATTTTGAATTACAGTTTTGGATTGTACTTTGCACTTCCAAAGGACAAACATTATGATTAACCTGGACGTGTTTGTGCCTGCTTTCCTCAAGGGTCTTCTTCTTCTTTTACTACCTCCTTTTCTTTTTCTTCTTTTTTTCTTCTACTTTCACCAATTGCATTTTTCTTTTTAGCATATATATATATATATATATATATATATATATATATATATATATATATATATATATATATATATATATATATATTCTCTCATCTCCACTCCAAAATGAATAAACAACCCTGAATTACAAGGATTGTAACAAGATTGTAATTGTCATATCTTTATGAGCGGCCTGTTCCCACATCTTTAAACTTCCCACATCTTTCCCACACAAGGCGAGACAGAGCGACTCCGTCTGCAGGAGACATCACGGAGCCAAAGTCAGTGCCTTGAGCAAATGGGGAGATCACGGGTATGCACATGCACACACAATCTCAAAACAACACCACTCTTGGCAAGCTGCCCTCCTAGCCCGGAGGGGGTGGGTAATGCTTTCGTCGGCTTAACCCCAACAACCTAAGTGACTCGGGAACAAGGCAGTCTATTCCGATGGGTTTGAGGATGTGAACCACCAGCAAAATGGTTCAGTAACAGAAGATGTCGAGAGACCTTCGTTGTCGTATTGTAATTGCAATATGTGGGCCGAAACATGCACGAGTGTCTTTCCGACCCTACTCTGTTAGCATCCCCAAGATGGATATTAAATGAATCTCAAACTTTGTATAAATAAAGCTTTGTTGTAGATCAAGTCATTATGGAATATCTTATACATCAATCTTGCACTTGGAATATCTTGCACTCCATGACTATCATTCAGAACTAACAAACGAGACTGTCAGCCAACCCTAACAGTTTTTATTGACATATGCCATGGAGTCCATACTATTTTAATTAAGAGTATCTCCTATAATTTTCACTCGGGTTTTTGTCCAAGTTTGTTGTACAATGGATCCTTGTGCCCAAACACCTTCCAAGTGTGCTTCATTAGGGTTAGGGTTAGGGTTAGCACTTGTGTTAGGGTTAGTGTTAGCATAATGACAGCACTTGTGGGGTTCAGAACGAACAACCTCCACAAAAGAGAAGTATTGAATGAAAGAATGGTGGAAGAGACGGATTGACAGAAGCAATTACAGCCAAATATTTCAGAAATCGTGCGCTGAACAGTCCGAAGACTTCACGAACTGCGTGCGAACGTCTCTCCCTAAATGTTCGATTCCCTTTTAGAAAATGTGAAACCCACATCAAGAAGTGTGAGAGATTCCATTCCACCTGCAGTGTGGTGAGAAACAACACTCTGGCTTTTGGGAGATGTTCCACACCGTTCCTATTTTTCCACACCGAACAGGAAAAGAGGAGTGAAGGAGAGGAGGAAACATTGCAACCTTCAAGTAAGAGTTGGGTTCGGTAGGGTCAATGGTCGACCGATGGACATGACGATTGATTCTCATCTCAAAAATTAAGGATGTGACCGAGCAGAAATTTTACTCTATAATCTCAGTTACAACTGCCCTTCAAAACCGAACAGATTTTATATCCACAATGTTTTTATAATAATATGAATTCCCTGAGAAGGAACCTCAACACAGGAGGAGGCCATTAGCTCCATCAAAGCCTGCACAATAGCTGCCAACATATGGTTGTTTGTTTTTAAATGCTGAACATTAAGAAAGGAAGCAGCATTCACCATTTTAAGTCATTTGTATGATTTGGCTTGGGGTCAAACCAACAACTTCCCAGATTCAGTGCAGACACTCTAACCATTTAGCCACCGTATCGGTTCGTTATTGTTTAAGCCGAATAGTTATTGACAGACAACCCTTCATAGTCAATGATAGTCTCGATGAGGCTTCATCAGTTACAACTGTCACTCTCAGTTTGTAAATTATGAATGACGTTCTCCATGAGGAATCATATAAACAACTTGTTCCACAGACTTTGACAATCTGTGTCTCTGTGTATCTCTGTGTATCTCTGTATATCTCTGTGTCTCTCTGTGTCTCTCAAACGAATGCATCTGCATGGAAATTAGAGTTGTGAAACTAGTTCTGCCATTTCTGCTCCACCACTTTCTCCCTTATTCAGTCTGTCCTCCTTTGGCCACCTCCCCTCTCCATGGAAGTCATAAACATCACTTCCGTCCACAAGAAGGGTGCAAAAACAGACCATGCCAGCTATAGACCATTGAGTGAGCTTGCTTGCAATTACAAGCCAAGTCATGGAATCCATCATTGCTTCCAATGTCAAATCTTTCCTGTTTTAAAACAGTCTGACCTCCGGCCATCAATTTGGATTCCATCCAAGTCACTCAACTCTGGACATGCTCCGCTCTCAGTAATGAATGGAAGCCCATCAATCTCAAACAAGAGGTTAGGAACATCTTCTTGGACATATCTCGAGCATTCGACACAGTCTGGCATCGTGATTTGCTTGCTAAGCTATCTGCCTGTGGCATAGAAAGCCATCTTCATTCCTGGGTGTCTGACTTCCACTCACGCAGTCAATGTGTTGCCATCAACAGAACCCTCTCCTCCCCTCTACTCGTGGAGGCTTCAGTTCCCCAAGGTAGTGTTTTGGGCCGTCTTGTTCCTCATCTCTATTAATTACACCTCTTCTGCTCTGCATAACCCTCTCTTCCTTGTTGCAGACAACAACATTGTTTCATACAGTGCGAGACAGACAGCAGCTGTGTCACTCTCTGCTGATCATGTATTGATTAAACTCTGGTCTGATCAATGGAACATGTCCTTTAATCCTGGAAAATCTCATCGTCTCACCATATCGCTCCAGAATGATCGGCAAGCGAACCCACCTGTCATCCACTGAAAGAGGTTCATTCTCATTAACTTCGAAGTCTCACCATCATCCATGACATTTCCTGGGTCGGCCACTAGTAAAACTGGTCTCCAAAGCCAGCTGCAAACTGGGCATCGTCTGTCAATCTTTGTCTCTTCTTGAAAAGTCAGAGATAATCACAGTCCACAAGGCCTTTTTCCATAGCTTGATGGAGTACTATTGTCTACTCTGGACAGTTGCCACAGTGGTCTCTCCTGGATTCGATGACATCCAAAACTCTCAGAATTATTGGAATCTCCCGTGATAAGGCCGAAGCACAAGATCTTTTGATTTCACATCGCAGGCAGATCGCTGCATGGTTCCTCTGTTTTCGACCTTCTATTCTCCGACATTGCTCCCTTTGCTCTCTCAGTACTTTGAACCTCCCCAGAAACTCCAGGAAGCACGCATTCATCCTCCCCCTCCTCTACCCTCCCACCATCTGGTCTCCGAAGGATCGATCATGCAATGCGTCGTTTACTAGCTCAGCAATGCACAATGTCCTCATCGTGATCACATTAAGATCGAACATGATGAACACACGTTCATGATACACACACTCAATCTGTTCCAGTTTGAACCCTGACCCGGACCACAACGAAGCCGCAACCTGATCCCAGTAATGCAATGGCCTCACAGCTGTTAAATTCTATCAATAAGATACACTTTCAGTTCTAAAAAAAATAATCATTAAAAGAGTATTTCATCTTCAAAATCAGTTAGTTATTCGAACCCAACAGCAATCATCAGGCCGCCGTCAATCCGCTCGATATCTTTGGCAAAGAGAATGCCATTGTGTGCCGGTGCACATGTAGGAATCCCAAATGCCTGCTTGTTTTATGGGGGTGATTCCGGGCGAGAATATGTCCAAGTAGAACTAACTGCAGGACCACCTCAAGGTCCTTCCTCTGGGGAGAAGATTAAAGTCATAATCCTGGGATGGTGTTTTAACCTCATGTTTCTACAGATTCATGAATCAACACTGTACACTTATTCTTTCGGACGAAGCACAACAAGGCTACTGTGCAGCCGATGCAATGCCCCGTGTAAGTTATGGCAGGAATTTGAAAGTTGGCCAGGGTGCCCCAGGGGTGCCGGCGATAACTATCTTCCTCCAATTCCTTCGTGTGCAGCACAATAGACTGTGCCACTGATGGAACATGCCCATTACCAGTACACTGGTACTCATTTTGCTGACGTCAGAAGGATGGCAGATTGAGTCAACCCCACCTGATGTTAATTCAACGTCCCGATAGGGGATTGAACTTATGACCCAAGGATTCTAAGCCAGCCAACTTAACCGTTAAGCCAACACCAGGCAGTCAATAACTCACCTACTCTTCGCGAAGGACACCGTGGCATCTTAAATGTCCACCAACAATTGATGCCCAGTTTAACATCCATCCGAGGGATGGCACACAAATCGATGCCTGCGAGACATCAAAATGACAGTTTATATAGTTGGACCGAGATTCAAACCCAGGCTGGACAGCTTGCAGGTGAGTGTGCATATCTCTTGTCTAGGCCCCACAATGTACACGTTTCATATCATCTCCTTCTGGGCAGCAGATGTCCCGTACTCCTATCGATATAAACTTGTACTCACAAAGGGAATAAAAACACAGATTGGATTACATTTCTGGATCTCAACAACTGAGCCCGTCTTCAGTGGCATTGGAGAGAATTCGTGCTCGATTTACGAGAAGTGCATTTCAATGGGGTTGTGACAGTGATGTAATCGCCACTACCTTAGTAGTGCACGGTGCGAAGGCAAAGGCACAGATTCTGAGCCCTAAAGGTACGTGGCAGCTCAGGGACACGACGCAATTGCCGAGGCCTTGAGGACTCCATGCAGACAGTAAAACCATTGATCTTGCAATATGGAAGGCTCTAAAGTGTGTGCTGGCAAAACTCCAGATCCTGGCACAAGCCCAAGCCTTAGCAGTCACTTTCTGCATTGCTTTGGGGGTAAATAAGGAGTGCCGTTAATGGGGGGGGATCCAGTCCAGGTCTGGCAATGCTTTTATTTGTTATGAATTCCTGATTACAATATCGATCGACACTTTTGAAATGAACTGTAGATTTGAATCTAGTTTACACAGACATGCAGAGAGTTTAACCTACCGGGTTGGACATGTTGACATCGCAATGATGTAAATGTCACAAACGATAAAGCAAGAAAGGTGAGTTTGCAATTATCAGGACGCCTTCAATCTGCTCGGTATTTTTTGGCAAAGGGAATACCATTGTCTGTAGGTACACGTGTCGGAATCCCAAATACCTGCTTTCACATGCAACTGACATGAAAGCACAAACAGCAGGAATGACTATTTCATTTTCAACCAGTTTGTAATGGTGAGAGGTATAAAATCCAAAGAGGTTGAGACATATAGCCTTGGATGTGACCATGGTCCACGATGACCAAGGATCTGCACTCCAAAAACCTAATTGTGGAGAAAAGCACTCAATCGTTGACACAATTCCATCTAAAAAGTTTAAGACAGCTTGCATGTTGAGAACCAGGAGACTGAGTACATGATCACCAAACAGTTCCAGGCATGCCGAAGTGAGTGTATGACCAACGGGTTTTATCAACCAAAGGTTGTTGAGTTTGTTAACTGTCATGGGAAGCGATGTGCGGATGACGTTTTCAGCGTTAGCCCTTAATCAGAGAAAAAGCTATCGAAGGGCTACCGCTCGTAATGTCAGCCACACCTCTTTTCCCATAGTGGCTAACATCCTCTTCTGAACGTCAAGTGGATAAAATCCATCATCTTGTCCACTGATGCAGACTCACTCGATGCAGATCAACTCGAGCCTCCACAGAAACTCGTATTCAACGTTATTAGTGCTTGGCCCTGTGCCCAAAAGTCAACCTATGTGGTTAAAGTATCACTACCTGCAGAGTGGCTGAAACTGGAAAATTTCACCGGAGCTTAACGAAGAGAAACATCACCCAGCACATACTGCAGGGTTTGAGCTCGGGAGCAATGAAAGCTGTTTTCATCTCAATGGCTCCTAGAGAAAGCGAGCTTTTGGATGAGCAGCTGCGACGGTGTCCATGAAGTTTGAACCACACAAACCGCGTTTATGCCTCTCGGTGGAAAGACACGCCGCCTTTCCCTGAACTCGAACCTCCCACAGCGCTCCAATCCACACGTGGAAACGCTTCACTTCCAAGGCTCAAATATTGCATTTCCTGAACCGCAGTTCAACAAATCCTTCTCTTCTCATCCCCATTTAACAACCGCAGTGCGAGTTCCCAGAGCTTTTCCATGCACACCAGGCATAGTATAATAAAAAAGAGAAAATGTATATTTGCAAAACCATCGAGGACTTTACATGGCTTGAGATCGGAATCTGTTTATAGACTGCAAGGGCATGTTTCATATTTTTAAACACTTCCTTTCACAATTTCATATGAACCAGCGAGTGTTCTGTCCTGTTGGTCAAGACAGAAACTATGGTATCCAGTGCTGGTGTCGATGTGAACTTGTAAAAATCCATGTCACCCTTGTATGTTAACCTTTTGAGTGTTTGTCCATGGTAATGGTGAGATCTCATTTGGTCAACCAAATAACATTTGCATCTACTTTATGACATCAAACTTCATTTGATGTCAAAAGCACCTATAGAGGAAGCACAATGTATATAGGAATGGATTCTAAAAAAAATGAATGAACCCTTATGGTTGATCAAAGGCAATCTCAACATTACCATGGACAAACACTCAAAAGGTCTGCCCTACAACAAACCCTTGGAGTGTTTGTTCTTGGTAATGTTAGATCTCATTTGAGCAACCACAAGCATTCATTCATTTTTTTGGGGAATCCATTCCTATGACATTGTGCTACCCCTCTGAGTGGTTTTGATGTCAAATTAACTTCCGGGTCTTAAGGTAGACGCACGTGTTATTTGGTGACATTTTCATAATGGCAGTCACTATATTCTGCTATAAAAGCAAGTATCATCATCATCATCATCATAGCTTGCAGCTCCAAAACAGCAGCCAGGATCTGGTGTTGTTATTGATCCCATATATTTCCTCAGGAGTACAAGATGTCGACAGGGACAACCACATTGGGCAGCCTTCAAGTGTTTTCCTCGGGCCCTAAGCTCTCCACATTCACATCTGGGGCTGTTTCCAAGTTTCCCTTTCGTCATATCGTCACCAGTCCTTGCCAATCAACCTCCTAGTCGATTTAAGGTAGACCAATGTTTTCATTCAAGGTTTGTTCCTGGAAAGAGTTGTTCTGAAGGAGGTGGCTTCTTGAACATCAGAATTTCCTGCCATTTTGTTACTCTTTAGTCTTCCTCATGGTATTTTGAGGTGAGGGATTTTCAAAGTCAAAGGTCTTTCTGTACTTTACCCTCCAGGGTCGTGGAATGTGTACATGCAATGGGTGTTCAATATCATAACACCTTTTTTTTTGCATTTTTAAGATGGCCTCTGTTTTTATCACTTCTCTGGTCTAGTTCTATCTCTATCTCTATCTTTCTCTATCTCTCCCTCCCCCTCCCCCACCCAGTCCCTCTGATCCTCATCTAGGACACAGGAGTTCTTACAATAACCCCCTCTGGGTTACATTCCCAAAATATAGGCTTACCATACACCTAAACTCCTTTGTTCCTCTTTTCTCCTGTTTGTGGAACTTCATACCTGAAGCTGCTCAATCCCACTCTTCCCTCAAGGACTTTAAATAGGTGGTACACTGCCATCTCATGTCATTTCCTATTACTACCCACAATATTTTCTACCCCCATTAAACATGCCTGACCTAATCCAACCCTCCTACCCACATTGACCCGATCTAAGAATACAATGGTTAGAGTTATCCACCATAAAGGATCACAAGGTGCTAACGTTTTGGGTTAGAGAGAGAGATACACACACACACACACACACACACACACACACACACACACACACACACACACACACACACACACACACACACACACACACACACACACACACACACACACACACACACACAGACAGAGAGAGGGACAGAGAGACAGAGAGAAAACGGGAAGTGTTTGAAGTGGTTAAGAGGTTTCTAAAATGCATCATATCCTTTAGCTGCCAATAATTTTGTCCTCTCAAGTCTTAAGGAGCCTTTAGGAGTCAAATCTCGAAATTTCCTTAAAATGATTCACCGATTCCAATTTGTTCTGTATTGAGGAAATTGAGGCTATCTTAAATAGCCACATCACTGTCATAGACAGCGCTGTTCAATGTTGAAACTTTTCTGAATGTTGAAAATGTTGAAAAAAAAATTAAAATTAGCGATTTTTTTTCATCGTACGTATTTCCGGTAACATTGTCTGCCATCGCGTTTTACTTATGCTTACGTATTCGATCAGTCCAGAGTAATTGTGCTGGGTTTTAAATCGTTTTCCTTCATAGTATTTTCTGGGAAATTTTCAAAATGATGTTTTCATGTGCATCTTGCCTTATGCACTTCACATTCTTTAAGGAAAGTGTAAAAATATCCGTTCATGGTAAGCGTGACGTGGGTGACATTTCCTGAACATCAGACCGCTGCATCGTTGAAAGAGACAATGAAGACGAGGGGGAAGCGGGGGGGGGGGGGCAGATGGAATGGCAGGGAAACGGATAATTAGTAAACAGTCAAGTTTGTGTTTACATTTCAACCGCGATCAAATGACGCCTGATGGACACACCATCGGAAATCCATGGTATATTGCTTGGAACAAATGGGGGAAAATCTGTGATTCAATGCAGCAATGTAGCTATCATCAAATGCTCCATGGCCGCCAGCAGCGTAACCACAGCCGCTGCTTTCTGCCACTCTCCCTCCGAGCTCCAACTGGTGCTTAGCTGCAAACCTGACAACTGGAACCTCACAACCAAGGTGCTCGAGCCTCACGACTTGGAGCAGTGTGTCCCGATGTCGGCAATGAGATCACAAACGGTTAAACCCAAAGGTCTTCAAATAAATAATTTGGAAGTACATTACTTGCCTAATGATTGAAAGGACTGAATGAAGACAAAAAGAGTAAATTTACTTTCAAGAAAAAAAAGCAAAAATATTAAATACTTACAATAGACCGAGTATATCTAGACTTAGTAAATTCTTGATTTTCACAAGTAAAAATTAAAATCATTCTTTAACTTAATATAATAATCATCATCATCATCATCATCATCATCATAAAAATAATGATAGATCTGTGCATGTTTAACCTGGGTATTGTGGGGGGCGGGGGGGGGAAATCTTTCATCTATCATTCAAACGTCATGATTTCCCCTTTCAGTTCGGATTCTTTGAAAGTCAATCACTCTTAGATGTTGACAGTTTGCACCATCAGGACCCATTATTTGGTGTGTGTGTGTGTATGTGTGTGTATTACATCACTGATTGAAGTGTCGAGCTAGTGATGAATATAGGGTGCACATATGATATTGTAACTTGTATGTAAGTACAGAGTGTACGTGTATGCTATAAGCGAAGATGAATGAACGCGCGTGTTCAGTCGGCTTGCATGAGGCAAACCTCACTGGAAGCATCTTTTTCTTCTTCTGTTTTTTTGTGCGCTCAAAGATGTTCTGCCCCCCTTGCCCTTCTACCACTCTGGCGTCCTTGGCCACCACTGCATCTCTGGTAAATGGTGAGTTGACGAATCACGAATGTACAAAGTCCATGATCTCAGATGCAGGTGCAGTTCGCCGATAAGCAACATTCTGTAGGTAGCTAAATTGTTGAGGATGTCGATCAAGACAGTTTTTCGGTTACACCTGCAATGCAACAATCTGGAGAAAAGTCTCGATCAATAAATCACGGGATGAAAAGGAGAACCACTGATCGAGATCACCGAGACATTGGACGTGAATGCTCCATTCCACAGCCAATCAGGAACACATTAAAAACAACAACCATGGCTGCCTCCGCACACATTACTGGGAAGCTCACTTAGTTCCCTTTGATAAATTAATGGTGCATTTTTGAGAAAAGAAATACACTTGCTTTTAACGACCCGTAAAAGAAAGGTGAAAGGTGCTTGGAAGAAAAGTTAATGTAAAATATACAGTACCATTCTGTAAAAAAAAACTGCTTGGGTGGTTGGGAAAACATTATTTCAATGCTTGAAAACAAAATTATTTTTAAACGTGCTTTAAATAATTATTATATAAATGAAGCTTTAAAATACTGCAGGTGCTTATGAAACAATACATTAAAAACACCATGCCAGGTTTACCTGTTAATTGAACTGAAATGGCAATTACACATCTGCAGTAATAATTATGGTGTCTGGCCAATGATAGAGGTAAAAAATAACATCATGATGAAGTAGTTTGTGTATGCCTGGTGTTGGCTTTGTGGTTAGGGTTGTGGGCTTGGCATCCTAGCATCCTGAGTTCAAATCCTGCTTGGCTGTTGAATTAATACCAGGTGCGGTTGACTCAACCTGTCATCCTCCTGAGGTTGGCAAAATGAGTACCAGCTTGCTGGGATGATTAAGCCATTCAAGTATCCTGTGTCGGAATGGCAACCTGTCCAGGATTTGCCCACCAGAAGGCTGCTTGGGTAGCACCAATGCTCTGCACAGAGTATGGTCCCAATGGATTTGGATTTGGATTTGGATTTGTCCCTCAACCCCACCGTTGTTTCTCCCCCAGCCCCTTTTCGTTCAGCTGCTCGTTTTGTTGTGTTGTGTCTTGACGTGTTCTATGTTCTAGGTCCTCCATGAGGCTCGACTCTGTATAAAAAGTGCAGTTAATAAGCAGGTGTTTCAGACCTTACCAAGAGGTGTCACAAAGGAAGGCATTGAATATAATGTGGCTTTAACCAGATGGTAAATATGGTGTCCCTGTATACCAAAACAAGCAGTATATGGTATCCCTTAAACAAAGTGGGAAACATGATGTGCCACAATCAATGCAATGTGGTAAACATGGTGTCCCAAAACAAAAGCAGAGAATATTGACACCGCTCTAACATGGCGGTCAATATAACATCCCTCTATACCAAAAACAATCAATATATGCTGTCCCTTTAACAAGTTCCTGAATATGACGTGACTGAATCGATGAAATGTGGTCACGATGATGTCCCTTTAACAAGGTGGTGAATATGACACACTTTTAAGGAGATGGTGAATATGATATCTTTCAACAAGGAGGTGAATATGATATCATATAACAAGGTGGTGAATATGATATCATTTAACGAGGTGGTGAATATGATATCATTTAACGAGGTGATGAATATGATATCATTTAACAAGGTGGTGAATATGATATCATTTAACGAGGTGGTGAAAATGATATCATTTAACAAGGTGGTGAATATGATATCATTAAACAAGGTGGTGAATATTATATCATTTAACAAGGTGGTGAATATGATATCATTTAACGAGGTGGTGAATATGATATCATTAAACAAGGTGGTGAATATTATATCATTTAACAAGGTGGTGAATATGATATCATTAAACAAGGTGGTGAATATGATATCATTTAACGAGGTGGTGAATATGATATCATTTAACAAGGTGGTGAATATGATATCATTAAACAAGGTGGTGAATATTATATCATTTAACAAGGTGGTGAATATGATATCATTTAACGAGGTGGTGAATATGATATCATTAAACAAGGTGGTGAATATGATATCATTAAACAAGGTGGTGAATATTATATCATTTAACAAGGTGGTGAATATGATATCATTTAACACGGTGGTGAATATGATATCATTAAACAAGGTGGTGAATATTATATCATTTAACAAGGTGGTGAATATGATATCATTTAACAAGGTGGTGAATATGATATCCCTTAACAAGGTGGTGAATATGATATCCCTTAACAAGGTGGTGAATATGATATCCCTTAACAAGGTGGTGAATATGATATCACTTAACAAGGTGGTGAATATGATATCCTTCAACAAGGTGGTGAATATGATTTCCTTTAACAAGGTGGTGAATACAATATCCTTTAACAAGGTGGTGAATACAATATCCTTTAACAAGGTGGTGAATATGATATCCTTTAACAAGGTGGTGAATATGATATCCTTTAACAAGGTGGTGAATATGATATCCTTTAACAAGGTGGTGAATATGATATCCTTTAACAAGGTGGTAAATATGATATACATTAACGAGGTGATGAATATGATATCCCTTAACGAGGTGGTGAATATGATATCCTTTAACAAGGTGGTGAATATGATATCCTTTAACAAGGTGGTGAATATGATATCATTTAACAAGGTGGTGAATATGATATCCTTTAACAAGGTGGTGAATATGATTTCCTTTAACAAGGTGGTGAATACAATATCATTTAACAAGGTGGTGAATACAATATCCTTTCACAAGGTGGTGAATATGATATCCTTTAACAAGGTGGTGAATACAATATCATTTAACAAGGAGGTGAATATGATATCATTTAACAAGGAGGTGAATATGATATCCTTTAACAAGGTGGTGAATACAATATCATTTAACAAGGAGGTGAATATGATATCATTTAACAAGGAGGTGAATATGATATCCTTTAACAAGGTGGTAAATATGATATACTTTAATGAGGTGGTGAATATGATATCCCTTAACGAGGTGGTGAATATGATAACCTTCAACAAGGTGGTGAATATGATATCCTTTAACAAGGTGGTGAATATGATATACTTTAACAAGGTGGTAAATATGATATACTTTAACGAGCTGGTGAATATGATATCCCTTAACGAGGTGGTGAATATGATATCCTTTAACAAGGTGGTGAATATGATATCCTTTAACGAGGTGGTGAATATGATATCCTTTAACGAGGTGGTGAATATGATATCCTTTAACAAGGTGGTGAATACGATATCCTTTAACAAGGTGGTGAATATGATATCATTAAACAAGGTGGTGAATATGATATCCTTTAACAAGGTGGTGAATATGATATTCTTTACCAAGGTGGTGAATATGATATCCTTAACAAGGTGGTGAATATGATATACTTTAACAAGGTGGTGAATATGATATCCTTTAACAAGGTGGTGAATATGATATCCTTTCACAAGGTGGTGAATATGATATCATTTAACAAGGTGGTGAATATGATATCCTTTAACAAGGAGGTGAATATGATATCCTTTAACAAGGTGGTGAATATGATATCCTTTCACAAGGTGGTGAATATGATATCATTTAACAAGGTGGTGAATATGATATCCTTTAACAAGGTGGTGAATATGATATCCTTTAACAAGGTGGTGAATACGATATCCTTTAACAAGGTGGTGAATATGATATCATTAAACAAGGTGGTGAATATGATATCCTTTAACAAGGTGGTGAATATGATATCCTTTACCAAGGTGGTGAATATGATATCCTTAACAAGGTGGTGAATATGATATACTTTAACAAGGTGGTGAATATGATATCCTTTAACAAGGTGGTGAATATGATATCCTTTCACAAGGTGGTGAATATGATATCCTTTAACAAGGTGGTGAATATGATATCCTTTAACAAGGAGGTGAATATGATATCCTTTAACAAGGTGGTGAATATGATATCCTTTAACAAGGAGGTGAATATGATATCCTTTAACAAGGTACCACCAAACAAATGTTCCTTAAACTTGATGGTTGTTCTTAAAGGCCCGGTCACACCTTGACGTTTTAGCCAACGTATGCCGATTTTTGAATTTTTTTTCTAAAACGCTGGCACACGTTGAATACGTTATGGGTAAGTTTTGATAACATTGAGAGCACACTGGCATACGTCGTAGTACGTTGCCATACGTCGTTGTACGTTGGCTTTAAACGTTGTACTTTTCGGTTGTCCTCAAATTTTTTCATGCTTAAAATTTCACGACGTATGCCGACGTATGACTCACACGTTCCGCTACGCTGGCCACAAGTTGTATGCACGGTCTGTGATCGTTGACAGACGTCAACACATGCTACTTGTAAGTTAATCATAAGTTGAGACACGCCGAGGTAATGTTTAGAGTACCCGAAACTTATTTCTAACCTATGATTAACGTGTTGTTGGCACGTTACGCGATCGTTGCCACACGTCGACAGACGTTACTTTTAAGTTACTCATAGGCTGAAAGACGTCGGTATAATGGATCGTCCTTGCGTCAGCGTCCACGCCACGGCCAGGACACTTATTTGCAGCATTCTTCAAACTTTTCTTCGGCATGACGAGGATGTTCACACTTCGATGTCTAGCTTGGCTATGATTCCAATTGTCCATCGGCAGCGTCTATTTAAAATAGTCGAGTTTGAGCGATTTAACACGTTCAGAAGAAACGATTAAAATTTCCAAACCCCAGCGTCAAAAAACAAAGGCGAGTGACAGCAATTTAAATCGTTCATTGTAAACAATGAAACTAGCTGAGTGGTACCGTTTAAAAGTCGTTGAGTGTAAAAAAAATCCAATCGTTGAGCGCAAGCGTCTACTTTCAATAGTCGAGTTAGAGCGATTTAACACGTTCAATAGAAACGATTAAAATTTCCGAGCGCCACCGTCAAAAAACAAAGGCGATTGACAGCAATTTAAATCGTTCATTGTAAACAATGAAAATGGCTGAGTGGTACCGTTTAAAAGTCGTTGAGTGTAAAAAAATCCAATTGTTGAGCGCAAGCGTCTACTTTCAATAGTGGAGATGCAGCCATTTAAATCGTTGAGTGGCAGCCTATGAACCTACCCGTGGACACGCGGACGCAAGGAGGATCCATCATAACCCACACCCTCCCCCTCACACTCACCTACTACTGCCAACATGAACAAACTACTACTAATACTAATACTAATACTAATACTGATACTGATACTGTTACTGCTGACATGGACATCGACTCAAAAAGGACTCGAAAACACTGTTGGGTTCCCCTTTTATGAACACCATTTTTATATATCAATTCACAAAACCGCTGGGAACACGTCTTTATATGGCAGTTGTAAGTTAGAAACACGTTCATTTATTTTTTTTTGTCGACCGGAAGACGTCATTGGAATACGTCTACATACGTCTATGTGTGTTGGGACTACGTAAAGAATTGGTTCAAAGCACGTCAAACATAAGTTAGAAATAAGTTTCACGTAAAAAAGATATTACCGCGACGTGTTTCGACTTATGAGTAGCTTATAAGTAGCCTTTGTGGACGTGTGTAAGCATATACATATCGTGTGTAAAACTTATCCCCATCGCATGCGGAACGTGTGTCATACGCCGAGTACGTCGTAAAATTTTGAACATGTTTAAAATTTCTTGACGTACTCTACTTACTACGACGTATGATAGCGTACTTTAGCGTTCTACTCACGTATACCAAACTTACTCATACCGTATTCGACGTGCCCCAACGTTTTAGACACATTTTTCTTCTGTCGGCATACGCTGGCAAGATCGCCAAGGTGTGACCACGATGTTGACACTTCCATTTCTACGGCAGTTATGATTCGAATCGTTGTGCGTCAGCCTTTTAATAGGCTACGTCACGACATCGTCGGCGATGCATGCAACACGCTATGCCGAAGTTAGACTATCGTTGGGCATCGGTTGTGTAGGCCGACAACAGGTTCAGCATTCGTTGGTATAAGTTATCTATAACACAACGAAACGTTCTGTGTAGTTACCAATGCGTTATACATAAGACCAAGTCGCTATGAATACGTCCGAATCTTTAAAAAAAAACATCAAAAGTTCAACGTAAGCCAGCGTTTTACATACATTTTAATACGTTGCCATCGCTGGCTAAAACGTCAAGGTGTGACCGGGCCTTAAGCCAGGATTCGTGCAGTTCCGGTTTAAGATTGTTTAAGACCCAGCTGTGTGTGTATAGTTTAAGACCCAGCTCGGTGGGCATCATAGCAGTAATTTGGCACACTTTGAAATTCACCATAAACCATATCTCTTATCTGGCAGGAAAACGAAGGCAAAATCTTTGAAAAGTAGAGAAGTTATTCATGTTATACTGAGCGGTGTTTATCCATTATCATGGAGGTGTTCACAGCACAATCACATCTTTAATATCAAACTCTCATCATTAGCCAATGGAAAAGTGGACATGATATGGAATGAACCATGTATCGTCCACTTTTCCATTGGCTAATGATGAGAGTTTGATATTAAAGAACAGGTTAAGATAAGTGAGGGCCCCCTGAGGAACACCACAGGAGACTTGGTGGATGATGAAGGAGAGATGCCAGGATTGTTAAAAAAAAATTCTTTTATATTTACACCAGAACTTCCCATCGCTGAGAGTATCTATTGCGGATGTGAAGAAGGGCTTTTAGAGGAGATCCAAGTTGGAGTGGAGAGAGTAAAGAAACTGCGAGGAAAACGAAGAGAATATAAAGTTAATGCTTCAAGGCCAGATAATACACATCCAAGAATATTGAGGGAGATGGAAAGGCAGATAAGCATGATGTTATCTGATATCTTTAACACCTCATTGGAGTTGGGACAGGAACCAGAG
The DNA here is from genome assembly GCF_056783735.1 of Eptatretus burgeri. Classification (NCBI taxonomy): domain Eukaryota; kingdom Metazoa; phylum Chordata; class Myxini; order Myxiniformes; family Myxinidae; genus Eptatretus; species Eptatretus burgeri. The sequence goes on along the minus strand of NC_140963.1, from coordinate 79,080,493 downwards.
GATTGGAGAGCAACAGATGTAACACCGTTATTTAAGAATGTATCCAGAGAAGCATTGGGGAACTGTACACTTGGTTTGACTTCACTTGTGAGGAAGTTGTTGGAGATGTTAATTAAGGAATGGATAGGGAACCATTTGAATAATTTGAAACTAATTAACGGCAGTAAGCATGGATTTACTAAAGAACGGTCATGTTTAACAAATTTATTGGAGTTCTAAGAGGCAGTTTCTGACTGTGTGAATGAGAGAAGTGCAGTGTATGAAAAAAATATATATATTTATGGATTTCATAATCTGATCTGATGAGTGCATCCCAACATCCAGATCCTCAGATAGTTATTTCCCTAAATGCATGTCCAGGATAGACCCGACCCCATGTCTGGTGGGATTCTAAATGTGATGCGTTGAGAAGGGTAAAGAATCGATTCCCTCTCTTATGGAAAGCTTTTTCTCTTTACGAGACACATTCATGCACGTGAGATAGCCGCTTCTTTCACCGACGCCCGCTTGTTTCATCAACGTTGACCCCCGTTTCTTTCACGGACGTGGAGACCCGCCTTTTTCCATCGACGTTTGACACCCCGTCCAGCAGCTCTATGGATGCTAACTGGATTCTTTTCATATCGGGCTGAACAGTGAAGTGATCATTGTTGTTGACAGTTTTATGAGCGCTTCACGTTTGTACTTGGTAATTCTGACAAATGGCTGCTTTTTGCTCGCTCACCACCACAGACATGGCCTCCTAAGCGAGGAATAACCGGGGACGTGCGGGTTATCATGGTAACGGTGTGTGGGGTGAATTTTTTTTTGGGGGGGGGGGGAGTCTGTGCCGCCGAGACAGGCCACCTATAAAAAGACGGAGAGGTCCGGCGTGCGCGCGTGGGTAAGTTGACAACGAGTGAGGCACGGGTCAGTCGACAATCAGTGAGGCACGGGTCAATCAACAACGAGTAAGTTTGTCAGTCAGTTGGCATCAGTTCATTGAATCCAGTCAGACAGTTGCTTCGTCGGTTCCAGTCAGACGGACAATTCATCAGTTCCAGTCAGACGGCTGCTTCGTCGGTTCCAGCCAGACGGTCACTTCGTCGGTTCCAGTCAGACGGCTGCTTCGTCGGTTCCAGCCAGATGGTCGATTCGTCGGTTCCAGTCAGACGGACGCTTCATCAATTCCAGTCAGACGGTCGCTCTTGGCATACTTGATTCTTGGGGGTGACGTCTTCTGGTGTTCAAGCCCGTTTGCGAGTGAGTGGATGGCAAGGCTGGGTGCTGGCGAAGGACAAGACACACTCACATATTTCAGGACATTTTTATTTGACGGACGACTTCTCTTTGGTGAGCGAGACGATTCTTCTTCCCCCCCCCCCCCTTGAATGATATGCTGGGTAACCTTGTCTGTGTTTAGTTGTTAAGTAAACCAATCCCTGATAAGCATCTGCTCTTTGTCTCTGTTTCTATCATTTTGATTGATTTTGCCTGATTAATTATTATTTATTTGCTTGCGATCATTTTGATTGATTTGGAATTTATTTTTACTTCACGGAAATAAAAAGTTATTTTTATTTATTTATTTTCTTATTAATAAATTATTTGTTGACGTTCCAACCTGTCCGTGCTTGTTCCTTTCCTTCCATTGATCCAGCATTGTCCGAACTGAGATAGACTGGGAGGTAATTACCACACAACTTGACCAATTATAGTCAGCACGCATCAGCGGTTAAACGCTCGGCCACCATAATTAAGATCTAATCAAGATAAGATTGGTGCTTTGCCGAGGGCGCGCTCCCCGTTCAGGTAACCACGTGACCTCTAGTTAAACGGCATAATTAGATAGCGGACACTGGAACTCGTGGTTAACTGGGTGGCTTTCGTGGTTCTAAAGCAACCTACTGTACCGCAAAATTAATTGTGAGTGGTGGCCCCAGGTCCGGCTCTTCCGAGGACAGACAAGGATTAAACCCCCTCATAATACACTCGGTACCCCGTGGCCTAAATATATATATATATATATATATATATATATATATATATATATATATATATATATATATATATATATATATATATATATATATATATATATATATATATATATATATATATATATATATATATATATATATTGTTGTGGTTACCAGATTCGCAAACCACCATTCAGGTCCCTTAGGTGAGGTATCTCGGTAAGTACATGTGTAGTTAGGCCCGAACCCGTTGTCTAGTGGGAATACATGTCATTTATGCGAGCTGCGACTCTTCAGGATAGCCGTTTTTCTTTTACTATCTTTATTTTGGACCAACCGCCATCACCACAACCACAACATCAACCACCAACCACAACACCGCTTCACCACAACCGCCACGACCTTCCCGTCACACCTCGCAACCGTAGCATCGCCACCGTTCTTGCCCCGCTGTGGGTACCGGTGTTGGACTCATGCAGAACGCGCGTCGAACAGCGTGTACAAAATCACGGATTTTGTGCTTCAAAAACGGATCAAAAACGACACACGCCCACTTTTTGCCGTCCAATCGGTGAGCGAGGGGCGGGTGGCTCGCCCCCAGGGCGATCGATATATGCAAATTTGTGGATCAAAAAGCCTTCACGCCCACTTTTTCTCGGGCCAATGGGGAGCGAGGTGAAAGGTCAAAGGAAGGGGGTCAAAGGCGAAGTTACGGGGGGATAAAAGGACGGTGTTCGTCAGTCAGAAGAGAGTCGCAAACGAGAACGAGAAGGAGTCGGAACGAGAAGGAGTCGGAACGAAAAGGAGAACGAGAACGAGAAGGAGTCGAAACGAGAAGGGGGAGAACGAGAACGAGAAGGAGTCGGAACGGAGGGGACGAGTGTGGAAGTCTGGAGCCCGAAGCCTGCAGTGGCTGGAGAAGCTGAAGAGAGTCGGACGAGGGGGTGCTTGCGTCGGTGCCAGGAGCTGCACGCCCGAGGGAGGCCGGCAGCGCGACCTGGCCGAGGTGGAGACGCACACCAGGGATAATAAAAATCCTCTATACCCCGAGCATCAGCAACCCCCTCCTGTTTTCCCCCCGCGCTGAGATAGTGCGACCAAGGGGGCCCCGTTCCCACCCCCTACGAGACACCGTCCACGAGGCCCGCGGGTTGCGGGGCCATCGCCGCTCCGCGTCTCATCACCAGACGGGTAGGCCCGACCCGGTCTCGGCCTCAGGCCTGCCTCATTCTTGAGGGTATTTATTTTCCTTGGTTTTGGGTATGTGTTGTCGGCGCCGTCTGTGAAGTAGAATTGTATAAGTGTTGCCGTGTGCTCGGTAGTCGGTATTAGCTCTGCATTGTGTTTTCGCTTTTATATTTGCTTTTTGTGTAAATGGAATTGTGTTTTCTTTTTTTTGTGTGCATTTGGTGGAATTGTATTTGTGTGCTTCCCGTGTGCCGCGAATAAATGTGCTTTATTGTTGAACTGTTCTCCCGCTTCGCTTCGCCTTTCCTCCATTGAATCCTCATCTTGCTTCACCTAAACGGTTGGTAGTGGGCTGAATACGCCCGATAATTAATCGAACCGTCGAGGTCGACGATAACACCGCTCGGTTATTCTGATAGTACGGAACGGGTCGCTTAAGTGGCCCGTGTCCAAAAGTCGACCTGCGGCGAGGTGCGATCGCCCGGTCTACCCTCCGCGTGGGTACTTAGGTAGGTCGAATTTGGCGAGCAACCCTATCCCACGCGGGGGCTGATTGGCTCGATCGCGGTGAGACCGAAAGGTCCACCCGTGACTGGTTCCCGGCGTTAGTCCGAGAGGGTCACGACTGGATTGTCCGTCCGGTGGGCGACGTGCCGCGATTCGAGTTACGTGGCCGTCAGCACGCCGGCGGGCGCGAAAACCGCAACACTGGTGTCAGGTCGTGCGATACAAATTCATCGCCCTCCTCGCGGCACTGGTATTGGAGAACAGGAAAACGGGCTCTCCTGTCTCCGGCTAAATTCACGGGAATCGGTCCAGGGGTGAGAGAAGCGACCCCCGATTCCCTCCAAATTACGAGCGAGTTAAATTAACCCTTCACGAGAAACAAGATGGCGTCTCAAGGCGAGCGGGAGCCGGGGGTATTAGAAATGTATATGTGTAATAATGTAGAGTCCATGGTCCAGGATGGAATCCCCGTGCAGGAAATGTTGATTGTGCAGGAACACGGACTCGCCCAACTGAACCCAGGGCCCGAGGTGGGTGCGGCAGCGGCCGCGGTGTATGACACCTCCCCCCCCCTCTCCACCAAGACCCTTCCCCAACCCCTGCCGAAACGGTTCACTCAAGCGCACCCGACATAGCCCAGCTATTCACCATGCTGGCACAAATGAATGCGGCAATGACAAATGAAATAAAAAGCATGAACGAAAAGATCGATGCGAGTACACAGCAAATGAAGGAAAGAACGAAAAAGCTGCGGGGTGAGACGCAGAACATGGGCCGATGCCGGCAGGCGGGCATGAAGGCCGTGACAAAGGAAATAATAATAGTTGAGACAAGGGAGGTAAAGGGTGAAGAGGTGACAGAGTTGGCAGAGACACGGGAGATAGAAAAAATAGAGGAAAGACTACACGAGGAAGACGGGGTAAGTGACGCGCACACACACACGGAGGTAGTGGAGGACAATGGGGGTGAGCTGGCGGACTGGGTAGAGACCCAGTGCGAGCACCTGGATGGCCTCCTCCAGGAACGAGGGGAGGGAGTATGCCCCCTTGAGGCGAGTCACGACCAGGTGAGTTCGGTCGTGTTTTGCGAGGTTGAGGGGACGGGTGCTGTGGACGGGTGCACGGAGAGCTTGGGGGGTATAGAGGCCCCGGAGACCCTTGTGGGGACACGAATCCCCAGTATGGTTGTCCCTGTGTGTGTGGTGCAAGGTGTGAGTGCGTCCCCGTGTGTGGAAGCGACCCCGTGTGTGAGTGGTGTGGTGGCGATGGTGCCAGAGTACGTGCTCCCAGCACGCCGTGTGTGGATGAGGCACCGTGTGTGAGAGAGGCCGTGTGTGTGGATGAAACGGCCAGTATGAATGAGGCACCACGTGTGAGTGGTGTGGTGGCGATGTTGCCGGAGTACGTGCTTCCCAGCACACCGTGTGTGGATGAGGCACGGAGTGCGAGTGAGGCACCGCGGGTTAGTGCCCCCGCGTGTATGAGTGAGGCACGGTGTGTGGATGAGGTACCGCGTGTGTGGATGAGGCACGGAGTGCGAGTGAGGCACCGCGGGTGAGTGCCCCCGCACGCGTGAGTGAACGGCCGTGTGCAAGGTCGCTGTGTGCCAGGGAGACCGTGTGTGTGAGAGAGCGGTATGAGAGGGAGATGTCGGTTGGCATGCGGGAGCACGCAGCCGCGTCTCCCGGTGTGAATGTGATGGAGTGGACTGTGTGCGTCGTAACACGCAGGTGTGCGTGGGTTGAATGGAGGCGACGACGGAGACATGTAAGGAACGAAAGCCGGGTAGCGGCTGTAGCTGTTTCGAGGACCGTGCCGGGTTCACCCAGCAGTGAGCACGCGGTTCGTGCTGTGCAACGCACGAGACCACCACGTGCTCGCTTGCGAGAGTGAAGTCCCGGTCCGGAAACGCCAGCGGTGGATTTGCCGATCCCGCGGACAGACAAAGTTTAGGCAGGTAAATGGATTTGGACCGGACGGGTTCTCCACGCGATCGTGTGTGTTGAGCTCCAACGGGCAAAGCACACGTGTTCGCGTGGGGAACCCCTCGAGACGTGGGGCTTGTTTTTTTTTATGCGCACGGTGACGTCATGGCTGCACGTGGGGTTGGAATCCGGCAGGAGGGGTATCTCTGCCGGATGGTCCCGTCCAAGGAGGGACGAGGAACACGTGCAGCTGCATGACGTCACGGGCAGGTGCAAAGTGCGCGAGCTCTGAGTTGCCGCGCAGGTGCTGCGCATGAAAAAAAAAAACAAAAAAACAAGCCTCACTTTCGGGTGCACAGGATTCCTGGGCAAGGGGTGGAAGACCCCCTTACCTGGGCACAGGATGGAAACTAGTTAGGGGGAAGGGTTAGCTTAGCTAGACCGACTTCATGGGGCAGGGGTAAGTCCTCATGGAGTCCATGGAATGGATTAGTTAGAGGGATTGTAGCCAGATTTAGGTGGGGAAATTGATTAAAGAGATTAGGAGACAGTGACAGACTTGAGAATGTGTAGTGGGGACGTAGTTTAGCTACGTAGGTTAAAAGGGAACGTGCTGTAGTTTAAGGGACGACGTGGGAGCACGAGTTAGTTAGGGGAGGTAGTTAGGAGGATGGCAGAGTTCAGCGGTGTGTGTGTTGAAGAGTTGGTGAGTTGTGAGGTGAGTACTTGTTGAGTGAGTGAGGCCAGCGGGTCTGTGTGAGTGGAGTGAATGGGGAATGCATGGTGCGATTAGTGATTGGGGGGAGGAGTGACTCCCGCCCAAGGGACCCCGGGGTCAGAGTAAAGTGAGTTAGCTGGGTTAGTCAAATTGAAAAATGGAGGTCGTTTTGTTGTTGGTGGGAGTGTAGGCTCGAGACCCATTTTGAGGGGTGCAGGAGCCCTGTTGACGGGCTTGGGAGCGTGGCTGCGAAAGGTGAGTATCGCTGAGTGGGTACCCCGGGCACCAGGCTAGTCGGCCGCGGTAGGCCATGGGCCCATGGGGGGCCGGGATAGCGTAGTGGGCACGGGTGCGCCTGCTTGGTGCGGGGCCCGGGGCGCCATTAGCCGCGTGGGCAGTGTTGTGGGCATGGGTGACCCTCGGAAAGGGGCCTGGGAAGCCAGCCTGCCACGTGTGCGTTTCAGGGGAGGTGCCATGGGGGGCACTCCCCGGTGTTAGGGAGCTGGTAGGCTCGGAGGCAGTGTAGTGCCCGGGGGTGCCATAGCGGAGAATCGGCAGAGGGTCGTGCCTGCCAAAGGGAGCCACGTGTCCCAGCCAGGAGACCGTGTGAGGGCACGGAGAGAAAATTGGGGGGGCGAGGCCCGAAATTGTAAGGACACCAACACAGGCGACGGGAATCTGGGTTGTTAGAACCAATAGTTTAAGCGAGAGGCGCTTGTTGAAAGCCCCGGGGTAGTTTAACAGTTAAATGGTTAGGGTAGATTAGGAGATGTACCCCTCCGCACCATCCATCCCCTCGCTGTCGTTGTGGGCCGCTGGACCCACTTGGTGTTAAGATCGCCGAACTCTGGGGAGGCCATTCTGAGGCTTCGTTGGGCCTCGACACAGGACGTTAGCTCTCCCTTGTTCCCCTCCGGGAAGGGAACGTAGGGGTTGGGAGTAGGCTAGGTGACAGAATAGGTTAGCCGAACAAGGACGATAAAGGGGGTTAGGGGACGATTTATAGTGGGGAAGTAAAAATAAAAACACCAAAAAAATAAGTTGGGGCTAAATTGGGGTTTGACAAATTAAGGGAGTGGGTATGTACAGTGACAGGCAAAGGCGATAGGTTGGGAGGGAGACAGGTAGGTAGGTCCGAGCCCGCCTTCCAAGTGGCCAGCACCACCGCACTCCCTCCACCAACTTCCACTGACGGCAAAAGCTGGCCAGCTTCATCTGCTGGCTGTGTGCTGCGAGGCCTGTGCCGGCCACTTCATCTGCAGCTGTGGTACTTCAAGGCCTGTGCCGGCCAGTTCATCTGCCGGCTGTGTTTGCCTGCAGCGGCCTTATTCTGCGGGCTGTGTTTGCCTGCTGCCTTTGCCATGCCATGCCCACTGCCCATGTTCACCAGCCCCGTTCAATTTTGCTTTGCCCCCCCCTGTTCATTTCCATGTGCGCCAGGATCAGAAAGCAACAGTTTGCAAGCTGCAAGAACTGCCCTGTTGGCAGCTACAACACGGGCCTGCAGTGGCGGCCCGTGCACCGTGTTTGCGTTCATGCATCCATTCGTTGTGCTCATTGCGTGTGCCACTTGAGCTGGCACGGAGACTGCGTTGTGCAGCCCAAGCACCGTTGTGGTTCACTGAGTTCAGTTCAAAAGGGAAGGCCTTGGACTGCGTGTGAGCAGCCAGCCACGTTCCCTGTCACCTGCATTGTTTGAGCCAGAGACTGCATGCGGGCAGCCTGGCTCCCTGCTAACTGCTTTCTTTTTGCAGAGTTCAATGATCCTGGGCCATGGTTTAGTGTAAAATTTGTAAGTTAAGGTTAAGATGTACTGTAAATATGAGTGCGCCCCCCGGCATGTCTGTCTAGCGCCGGCAATTTTATTTAAGTCGTCCGTGTGAGTGAGTTTGTTTAGATAGTTACGCAGCCCTCAGGTTATTTATTTTGGGGACACGAATACCATGAATGTCGCACTCAGGGATCCGTAGGTAAAATGTACTAGGGGAAAACTACACATGATGGCACACGAAAATTTGACGACTCGGGACGAGTCTGTAAAAAGGGAAGGGGTAGTGTTGTGGTTACCAGATTCGCAAACCACCATTCAGGTCCCTTAGGTGAGGTATCTCGGTAAGTACATGTGTAGTTAGGCCCGAACCCGTTGTCTAGTGGGAATACATGTCATTTATGCGAGCTGCGACTCTTCAGGATAGCCGTTTTTCTTTTACTATCTTTATTTTGGACCAACCGCCATCACCACAACCACAACATCAACCACCAACCACAACACCGCTTCACCACAACCGCCACGACCTTCCCGTCACACCTCGCAACCGTAGCATCGCCACCGTTCTTGCCCCGCTGTGGGTACCGGTGTTGGACTCATGCAGAACGCGCGTCGAACAGCGTGTACAAAATCACGGATTTTGTGCTTCAAAAACGGATCAAAAACGACACACGCCCACTTTTTGCCGTCCAATCGGTGAGCGAGGGGCGACCCCGTGGCTCGCCCCCAGGGCGATCGATATATGCACCATTTGGGAGTCAAAAAGTCTTCACGCCCACTTGTTCTCGGGCCAATGGGGAGCGAGGTGAAAGGTCAAAGGGAGGGGGTCAAAGGCGAAGTTACGGGGGGATAAAAGGACGGTGTTCGTCAGTCAGAAGAGAGTCGCAAACGAGAACGAGAAGGAGTCGGAACGAGAAGGAGTCGGAACGAGAAGGAGTCGGAACGAAAAGGAGAACGAGAACGAGAAGGAGTCGAAACGAGAAGGGGGAGAACGAGAACGAGAAGGAGTCGGAACGGAGGGGACGAGTGTGGAAGTCTGGAGCCCGAAGCCTGCAGTGGCTGGAGAAGCTGAAGAGAGTCGGACGAGGGGGTGCTCGCGTCGGTGCCAGGAGCTGCACGCCCGAGGGAGGCCGGCAGCGCGACCTGGCCGAGGTGGAGACGCACACCAGGGATAATAAAAATCCTCTATACCCCGAGCATCAGCAACCCCCTCCTGTTTCCCCCCCGCGCTGAGATAGTGCGACCAAGGGGGCCCCGTTCCCACCCCCTACGAGACACCGTCCACGAGGCCCGCGGGTTGCGGGGCCATCGCCGCTCCGCGTCTCATCACCAGACGGGTAGGCCCGACCCGGTCTCGGCCTCAGGCCTGCCTCATTCTTGAGGGTATTTCTCTTCCTTGGTTTTGGGTATGTGTTGTCGGCACCGTCTGTGAAGTAGAATTGTATAAGTGTTGCCGTGTGCTCGGTAGTCGGTATTAGCTCTGCACTGTGTTTTCACTTTTATGTTTGCTTTTTGTGTAAATGGAATTGTGTTTTCTTTTTTTTGTGTGCATTTGGTGGAATTGTATTTGTGTGCTTCCCGTGTGCCGCGAATAAATGTGCTTTATTGTTGAACTGTTCTCCCGCTTCGCTTCGTCTTTTCCTCCATTGAATCCCCATCTTGCTTCACGTAAAGGGTTGGTAGTGGGCTGAATACGCCCGATAATTAATCGAACCGTCGAGGTCGACGATAACACCGCTCGGTTATTCTGATAGTACGGAACGGGTCGCTTAAGTGGCCCGTGTCCGAAGTCGACCTGCGGCGAGGTGCGATCGCCCGGTCTACCCTCCGCGTGGGTACTTAGGTAGGTCGAATTTGGCGAGCAACCCTATCCCACGCGGGGGCTGATTGGCTCGATCGCGGTGAGACCGAAAGGTCCACCCGTGACTGGTTCCCGGCGTTAGTCCGAGAGGGTCACGACTGGATTGTCCGTCCCGTGGGCGACGTGCCGCGATTCGAGTTACGTGGCCGTCGCACGCCGGCGGGCGCGAAATCCGCAACAATATATATACTATCCAAAATCATTTGATAAGGTACCATTAAGAAAGCTGTTGGCTCAGGTAAGGGCTTTGGATTGGCTGGTAAAGTAGCCAACTGGATTGGTAACTGGCTTTGGGATAGAAGCAAAAATGGGATGTGAACAGGAGGATATCCTGGTTGGATGCAAGTCGTGAGATACCCCAGGGATCAGTTCGAAGACCATTATTTTTTCAAAATTTATATCAATATTTTCGACAGTGGGTTTAAGAGTTGGCTTTTCGTACGGCCAGGCAGCCATAGGTAAGGTTCATGGGGTTTTAGGTTGTGTTAGTTGGGGGATAAATAAATAAATAATTCAAAGGAGGTAGTGTAAACACTTTATAGGAATTTTGAGAGGCCTCATCTGGAATATTGTGTTCAGTTTTAGTCACCACTTCTGAGGAATGACATGGCTGCCAGAGCGAGGGGGTGGCATAGAGTAGGCATGGGTAACCGGTGGCCCACTGGACGCATACGGCCAGTGACATGCTTTTGTGTGGCCCATGGAGCGATTCAAAAATTATATTCAATGCGGCCTACGCTGCACTCTCACCATGTGGTAATCATACCGAAATGCAAGCTAGTGTTGACTGAAAGGGTGACAGGCTAATCTAGTCTCGACTAGACCAACAGCCTTACACACACTGCATGCGCAATTCGGTATGATTGCCACGTGGTGAGAGTGATCCCGAGAGGTAACCACTCCAAATTGTGCGTGCAGTGTGTGTCATGCTGTCAGTCGAGTCTAGACTAGACTAGCCTGTCACCCGTTTTGTCATCACGAGCCTGTGATTGTTACGGAGATACGTCTGATCATCGCAACCTCAAATAAGGTGAAGAATATAGGAGACAAAGGCCGAGTCTTCCAAGAAAAATGGATGGAAGAGTCCTTTGTTTATCAGAAATAGTGCTTCCCTGTGTTTGATATGCTCAAAGAGTGTTGTGTGTTTCAAGGAGTACAATCTCAAGAGACATTACGACGCAAAGCATGCTACCCACAACAAAATTTGGGGGCAAGCACGGAAAGACGAGGTGCAGAAATTGAAAAATAAGTTACTTGGTCAGCAGATGCTGTTCAAGAACATGAAGAACGACGCTGATAATATTGTCTGAGCGAGTTACGTTCTGTGTCACAAACTGGCAAAATTTTCAAAACCATACTCCGATGGTGAGTTTGTAAAGGATTGTTTTTAACTTATTGATTAGACTGTATTCCACTATGTTATACATGAGGAGAACCGCTGTGCAAAGGTGCTTGATTTCAAGCATGTTATCGGCCATGTCATTACCTGCATCAATTTAATCAAGCCTCGGCTTTGAATCATCACCATTTCAGAGATTTCCTTGATGACCTGGATTTGAAAGAGAAAGATTTCTTGAATCATTCCGACGTACGCTGGCTCAGAAAGAGTAAAATGTTCAAACAATTTTACAATCTCACAGACAAGGTAACAACTTTCATGGATATGAAAGGGAAGCCAATGCTGGAATTCCAATATGAAGAGTGGCTGGCCGATTTGGCATTCCTCATTGACCTTACAACATCGAAATTACTTGAACATCAAGTTGCAGAAAAGAGGCCAACTGATTCAGGAGAGGTATAACCACATCAAATATTTTCAAAACATACTGCGGTTGTGGCAAACAGAGCTGTGGCGAGATGATGCATCTCACTTCCAACCCCTCCTTGAAGTCCTCCAACGACTTCAAGCCAAAGGAAACAGATTTGCGACTAAGCTTGATGGCTTGACCCAGGAATTCCGATCCTGTTTTGCTGATTGCAGAAGACAAGAAACTAACCTGAGCATCTTCTCTGCAGAATTCCATGTTTATGTTGAAGACATTCCAGCTCATCTACAGATGGAGCTGATAGAACGTCAAGAGGACCTTGATCTGAAGTTGAAGTTTCAAGATGTTCAGAATCAGGACTTTTATTGCAAAGACTTCTCAAGGGACAAATATCCAGGACGAACAGCATTTGCATTGAAGAATATTCCACTGTTCAGCAGCACTTGTACATGCGAGCAGTTATTCTCACAAATGAAGTTCAGAAAGTTGAGCTGCAGATCCAGGCTCACTGTTAACCATCGAGAGAGTTGCTGAGAGTCGCAACTTCAGACATCTCTCCAAATCTTGAATGCCTCGTGAAAGGCATCCAATACAAACTCAGGTATCCCACCTTCACTCAATTCCAGATGGACTCCGTGAACTTGTAAGTCTCTGCTTGGACTTGCACATTATGTCGCATGCAAGTCACCGTTCCTGACAATGATGGCGTCTCAATTTTCCATCCGTTTTCTGAAACACCGTGGGTTCAGGTTTGCACTTTTGGTTGCAATTGATCAAATTTTCCAGGTTTACCTCCATAAATCATTTGCTGGTGTGCTGAAGTTTGATAAAATATCATTGGTGCCTTTTGAATCGTGAGTGTTGTCCATTGTACCTACCACACCCGCTCATGCTACCGAGAAAACATTATTTTGATGGATGGGAGGTCATTCTCAGCAGGCTCATACCAAAATCTTAGTGTGGCCCATGACTCGGAAAAGGTTGCCAATGTCTGACGTAGAGCAACTACATTGATTCCAGGCCTAGCTCGACTAAGCTATGAGGAGCAACTGAAGGAGACGAGAGTTATTTTTACATTAGAAAGGAGCTGATTAAGAGGGAGATCTGATCTGACCTGATATAAACAGAATAAGTGCAGAAGAGTTTTTCACCAGAATGGACATTGCCAGGACCAGGAGCCATGGTTTCGGAATAAAGAAGAGGAGTTAGGGACTGTAGTAAAGTAGAAGTCTTTCACTCAGAGAGGAGTTAATGCATGGAATTGTCTCCTGGGTAAGGTAGCAGCAGCAGCAGCAGAAACAGTAGATAAGTTTAAATTATAGTTAGATTGGTATCTTAAAGCAGTGGGGTAAAGGGATACTTCAATATTGGCAGGATTACACAGACTTCTTGGGCCGAATGGCTTCCTCATGCATTGAAGTTATTTGTAACTCCTTGCAACTTGAACTGCACTTTGCCTGCAATTGAAAGCACAAAAAAAAACACAGAGAGCGAATCTAAAAAAAAAAAATAACAACAACCAATAAAGAATAGAAAAAGCACTGAGGGAATGGACAAAGAGAGCGAGGGGGTGAAAAAAGAACATAGCAAGGTAATGGGATATAACAGATATGGGTAAGAGAAAACAAAATGTGGTGAAATAGCGAAATGACAGCATTGGGAATGGTAAAACACTGCCAGAAATGGCAGACCAGGAATGCCAGAATTATCTGATATAGAGCTGTGATGAGAAAACGTCGTGTCAAATCGCTTGTGTGGTCAACATTCGTGTGAAACTTACATACAATCGGTGGTTAAAGTGGGCAGAGGAGGGGGTCTTGATGGGGGAAGAGTGATGCCACTCAACGAATCGAATCACTAACAGGAACCACCACCAACCAACCCCCTCCCCCCACCATATTATACGACCATTGAAAGTTTGTGTAGGAAATACAATCAGGAGCTCTACTAGGATTATCCACAAAAACAGCTGTACAGTTTAATTGTCATTGCGTGGGATCATCTCCTCCTCCTTCATATGCAGCACAAGGTTGCTGGTAGCATCATTGGCTGAGGGCGCGGCTGCGCTGCTGATGCAGTGCCCCGATTACCAGTACACTGATACTCATTTCGCTGGCCTCGGAAGGATGACAGCCTGAGTCAACCCCACCTGGTGTTAATTCAATGACGAAAGGGGCTCAAACTCAGGACCCTAAGATCTCGAGCCAGCCACCCTAACCGCTAAGCCAACACCAGGCTTTGGGATAGTCTTATCCCATATAGTTTAAATAAAACTGCACAGTGCGAGTATCACACAACAACCAAGTATTCCCAAGGATTTTTCCTTCTTCTCCCTCATATAAAAATTAATAAAAGGATGGATTCATTCCAAGATTACTCCACAATTAAAGGTCTCAGTGCAACGTTGATCTTGACTTGCGATTTTGTTCACAGTTTGGGATCTATCTTTTCCATCTCCTAATAAAATGTTGAACCGAATAGTGGATTGCTAATAAGTTTTCTTAGAAGAATGACTCATTGGGGTCGGTGCTGCCCTCCCCCCTCGCCCCCCCCGCTTCCCAAATCCCCACACCCTCCCCTTCAATCAGCTCCAGATTTCCACTCCAAACACTGTGTATAATACAACATCCAACAATGTACCCGCTCCATATGGTTCAAGCACAAACGGTACTTCATATCTGGTTGCGTGGCAGACCCGCAGACCTTTATACAAAGTTCTGGCTTTATGGGATTTTTGGCTCCAAAAACGAACAAGAAACGTGCACACAATGCAGGGGGGGGAGAGGAAAGGTCTTGTGTTCCTACAGAGACAAAGAAAGCGAACACGTGTTTCAAATTATATACACAATGTATATACTTGGCTGAACACAATGCTATCTGTTCCCAATAATGGACAAAACAGAGGGCTCTGTCTGCCCGCTCATGGGACGCCCTCCAGTACGGGACAGGTGGCTCGACCGAGTGTGAAGACCATGAAGAACCATTTTCATAACACAGACAGATCATGCTTTGTTCGACTACAAACCGCGAAGAGCTAACACACACCGCCTGATGTGGCAAGAAAATATCCAATAATTATCACCGTTTCTGATCAAAAAGGATCATAAAACGAAACAGAAGGTCCATTCAGAACACCCAGACGTTCATTTCAATATTCAAAAGTTTCCCCCTTCCCCGAGTAAAACATAATCTTCCTCAAATACCGTATTTAAGGAACAAGATGAGTAACGTGATGTTGACATCACAAGGCAGGTGCATATCAGGAGAAGCTGCAATGCTGAGCACATGATGACACTTCACAAGGTGGGAACAAACACAAAGATCTTTCACAGAGCCAGAGCATAGTGGGAGTGCGTGGAAGGTCCCTCGTACGCACACTCACCTCTGAGCTGTCTCAGCCTGGGTTTGAATGTAGACCCAGTCATAAACTGTCATCCTGGTGTTTCACGTGTAGGGTAATTCATCAATGCATGTACCATCCATCAGATTGATGTTAAACCGGTGCACTTGTCATCCAGCATTGGTCATTGGTGGACGGTAAAGATCCCACAGGTGTCTCGTGAAGAGTAGCTGAGCAGGTGAGCTATTGCAGGCACCCTGAACAAATTAAAAAACCCTGCCCTTACTACCGTTGTCAAGTCCTCCTCCTCTTTCGTATGCAGCACAAGGCTGTAGTTTGGTAGCATCATTGGCTGAGAGTGCAGCTATGCCGCTGATGCAATGCCCCTATTACCAGTGCACTGGTACTCATTTCGCAGACCTCAGAAGGATGACAGCTTGAGTCAACCCCACCTGGTGTTAATTCAACAGCCGACGGACTCAAACTCGGGACCGTAAGATCCGAAGCCAACACTGGGCTTGCTGGCAAGTCAATAGCAAAGCACTCAGTGCAGCCAAACCATACCACATAACTAAACTACCCGGCATAACCAAATCATCCAGCATGACCAAAGCACCCGGCACAATGAAATCACCTGGCATAACCAAATCACCCGGCATAACCAAACCGCCCAGCATCACCAAATCACCCAGCATAACCAAACCACCCAACATAACCAAACCACCCAGCATAACCAAACCACCCGGCATAACCAAACCACCCAGCATAACCAAACCACCTAGCATAACCCAACCACCCAACATAACCAAACCACCCAGCATAACCAAGCCACGCAGCCTAACCAAACCACCCAGCACAATGAAATCACCTGGCATAACCAAATCACCCAGCATAACCAAATCACCCGGCACAACCAAACCACCTGGCATAACTAAACCACTCAGCATAACCAAACCACTCAACATAACCAAACCTCCCAGCATAACCAAACCACCCAACATAACCAAACCACCCAGCATAACCAAACCACCCAGCATAACCAAACCACCCAACGTAACCAAACCACCCGGCATAACCAAATCACCCGGCATAACCAAACCACCCAACATAACCAAACCACTCAGCATAACCAAACCACTCAACATAACCAAACCTCCCAGCATAACCAAACCACCCAACATAACCAAACCACCCAGCATAACAAAAACACCCAGCATAACCAAACCACCCAACGTAACCAAACCACCCAGCATAACCAAACCACCCAGCATAACCAAACCACCCAACGTAACCAAACCACCCGGCATAACCAAATCACCCGGCATAACCAAACCACCCAACATAACCAAACCACCCAGCGTTGCCAAACCACCCAACATAACCAAAACCACCCATCAAAAGCAAACTACACCACATTACCAAACCACCTGACTTAACCAAACTACCCAGCATAACCAAACTACACCACATTATAAAACCACCTGGTGTAACCCTTCCCAAGAGACTGCTTTGGCAGCAATGACCCTCTGTGAAGAGTATGGTACATTTTGATGGTGATGAAGCATAATATTTGTATTTGTAAATTGAATTACAAATTAATGTCTGTTTCAGGCAAAGAATGTGAAACTAACCATGGGCATGTAGGAGGGAGAATTCAGAGTGAAAATAAAGAACAGTTCAAAAAGATCACTGATGCATTAGAAGCCGAACTGGTCCCACCAGTACACGAACAGGAAGTATATTGAAGGTTGAACACCAAACAATGAAACGCTGTGTCCTTCATAGGATCCAGTGTTCCCATATTCCGAAGAACATGAAAACACTGTATCCTATGAACAGGGAAACATCAGGACCTTTGAGCATGGAAACATCATGTCACGTTATAATATGGAAACAGAGATATTATAAACAAGTCTCTCCATCTTCTACTGCCTCCTTTCTGGTCTTGCACCCTCTGCTCTTTCCGTGCTTTGTCCCACCCCTACCTCAACCACCAGGTTTCTGTATGTCACGTGGTCCACCATCAACCCCCTTCTGGTGAAACTACCCAAATCCAGGATCACTGCTCACCTCCACTCATTCGTTCCTCTTTTTTTTTGTCCTGCCTGTGGAACCAACTTCCACATCCTCTTCAATCTCATTCTTCCCTCCAGGTCTTCAAGCCAACCGTACATCACCATCGCAGATCATCCCCCATGCACAACCATGATCTTTTCTAACCCTGTTACCCCCAAACCCACCTCCTTCCAAATTTCCAGTTTTTCCTTCCTGAGAGTTTGCTTCTGTATCCATCTTGTCCACCCCATACATCTGCTCCACCCCTCTTTTCCCCCCACTTCCCTTATTCGTCCAAATATCCATCTATTTTGTCCCTTGGCCGTACTATTGGTGTTTACCCCTTCTCTTTCCATTACTTCTTTTGATCTGTTTTGCATCCTCATCCGTTCAGTGTTCTCGCTCTTCCACGAGCCTTGACTTTGTATTCAAAAAGGAAACGAAAAGGCAATTGCCCCTGTCACTTTAAAACAGCAGAATCGGCTCATTATACAAACTTTCATCAATTCCATGACCTCCATTCACGTGGAGGAAAAAAAAAACCTTCATGTGACAGTTTCCAGGCCTCGGTGACTTCACTGCACTTGTAAGATCTGCGGTCATTCTTACTCCGGTTCCTGACCTGATGTGCATGTTTCCCTCGGGATCATCAATCATGTTTCAATGTGACATGAAACATGGTAAACAGGTCAGGCTCAGAACATACAGCACCCACTGTGCCCCCCCCCCCAAAATGGAGACACTACCAAAGCAAAACGAGACGAGAGAGAGTATTATTATTGATATAATACTATAGTTTATTGTTTCGAATGACCCAAAGAACAAAGATGAGAAACGGGATGATTCATAGGAAAATGGAGGATTGAATGGAATCCGTTTAGAAGGTTACATTTTGGATTTGTGATCGAAACAGGATTATTTAGATCCTCGTGGAGGATCTCTAAGTCTTACTCACGTTGTCGTTCTTCACCTTCTTCTTGTGGACTTTTTTGTTTCACAGCCCACAGTTTTCATCGAAACTTCCTGAAACTTGGAATATATATGTAAAAATACCGTGCGCAGACAGTAACCATCTCTGATTTTGAAAATTCTTCCGAGAAAAAAAAGTTATGACGTCAAAATATCTCCGCTAATGGAAATCGCCTAAAAAATTATCTCCGGAAATAGGCAAGATTTTTGAATTATGTTTGCGGGAATCGAACAGGGCATTAGCAGAGATTAATTACCGCACATATGATACATCACTATGACGTCATATCAATTTTTATGACGTCATTCCTATTTTTTGACTTTTTGTTTCACAACCCAGAGTTTTCATCGGATCTTCGTGAAACTTGCCATGTATATGCAGAAAGCCCACGCGCAGGCAGTAACCATCTCCGATTTTGGAAATTCATCCCAGAAAAAAAAGTTGACGTCATAATATCGCCGCTAATGGAAATCACCAAAACCATTATCTCCAAAACTAGGCAAGCTGTTTGAATTTTGTTTGCGGGAATCAAGCCGGGCATTAGCACAGATAATTTATCGCAAACCTGATAAATCACAATGACGTCATATTCGTTTTTATGACGTCATCATTATGAAGACGAGGATCTTAGCTCATTTGAGCTTGTTTTGTTTTTACATGGAGTGGAGGGGCAGGAGAAGGAAAGTTTAAAAAGGTTACTTCAAATCCTTGATTAAAATCTCTTTCTTTGACAAGCAGTTTGTACAAGTTGAGAAAACATGATTGTATTTGACAATTCGATACTTATTAAAATATCAGCAAAAGTCCACAAGAATGTCCATCATGGATTAGCAAATATGAAGGGAAATAAAACAGGTGGATTCATTGAAGTGGATTGAATTTGAACTTGTCCCAAACACTTTTTGTTATCGTCACATCATCAAGTTGATGAATAAACGAGACTTTAAAAAAAAATTATGTTCATTCATTATTCATCAAAGAACGATTATGTTCATTCACAATCCCTCGCGCAATGTTTTTGTTCGAGACAATCCTTGAGAAGACATTTCTCACCCTCTCCCTCTCACCCCCGTCATATCGAGGCCTACGCAGCTGGGAGAAGGGGCTACGCATATATTGCCATGGTGACGGGAACACAAGGAGAAACAAGCAAAGCCTAAAGACTTGACATCATGGCTAGCACCGGGCAGAGGTCCAGGGAGTGTCTCAAGGAGGGAGGGGAGGGAAGTGCACGGCAAGGCCTCGACCCTAAAACGAACACCGCGCGTGTTCTCACATCCGCCACTTTCCCTCCACCAAACCAGGGCCAGATGTATCATCTCTGGAGTATTAACTCATTGGGCCTGGCCACACAGCCTCCATCCTCCTCGTCCACAAAAATCTTGCCATTATCACCGCATACTGAGAGCTTTTTCACATCCACCGTGAACCGCTGAGGAGCACGGGGAGTAAACCAGCTTAGAATCCCAAACTCCCAGGTCCATGATCAGAAGGACAATCACTTCATTGGTGTGGGTACAAACACGGCTGTCTGCACTACAAGACATGCCTGTTGCAGTATTGAATTGACGGATATAATACGTTCAGCTCTCTATTATAAGTACGCAAACCTATTGGAGACGGTTTTAACTCCTTGCAAGTGGTACGGCAGCTACAGTATCTCCTTCCACAAGTCTTATTTCAGCCAAAAATCTTACCGGGAGAAGGACGTTTTTGCTGAAATGGCATCAGAGTACACAACTAGTGTGAGAAATCCTGGTATGGTAGCACGTACAGCTAATAAATACACACCTTCACATGCTACCTTAGGGTTCCAAAAACACCTGCAACCTCCCTCTATCCAGGTACTTTGAGGACACGATGCCCACCATAAATTTAATGCTGTGTTAGAATAGAGTCAACACACACACACACACACACACACACACACACACACACACACACACACACACACACACACACACACACACACACACACACACACAAACGAAAAGGTTGAATGTCATTTAAATAAAATCATAGCACAAAGAGTTCTCGCATTAATTGCCCGAGGGAGCGCTTTACAGCATGATGTAACTGTCAATAATTTTACCCGCTGTCACTGCAAGCCAAATGATCCCTATAGAAGCACACAAGATGCTCAAAGATTCTCATTTGTGCCAAGAATACGGTCCAGGCTATACCATGTACCACAACCACGGACAATTTCGGACGTTCTTCCACTGGAGGCAACCACACCGTTTCCAATGCCCTCTTTGCAAATCGGTGAAAACAGGGAGACAATTAAGTGCAATTATAAGGTGAGGTAATTATCGCCACCATTCTGATCCTGAAATACGCTGGTGATGGACACAAGATGGATTCGAGCCAAATCCATAAACCTCCCCACCCCCCACCCTCCTTTTCCATCACTCAGCAGATGCGTCCAGCCTTGTGCGACTGTGGGTGCAGCACTGGTCAAAGCCTGAGAATGTGGCATCCCAGGTTTGAACAAAGACACGTTTTTCGAAAGCAAAAGCTCGGCTGCAGATGGACAAGCCTGGGCCTTGTCTTAGCCCCTGTGCTTCACTCTGTACAAGGTTACCTTTATAGCAGCAAGTGCTTCATCACATCTTTGTAATCCCTGTATCTGCACCTACTATCAGGAAGTACATAGTCAAATGCATTGTTACCTACATCACAGAAGGTGGATGGAGGTTATGATTTCACCATTGGCTGGCTGGCTGTTTGTTTGTCTTTCTATTTGTCGATATGTCTGTGTTTTCTCTGCAATTTTTCACTTAAAAAATGGTTTTCTCTGCAACTGCTTGCCCTATCGATGCAAAACTTTAAATATAGGAGGGACTCCCCATGGAGAATATTTAATTGCTAACCCTGATGTCATAGGTCACATGTCCATCATGGATTATATAGAAAATATGAAGGGAAATAAAACAGGTGGATTCATTGAAGTGGATTAAATTTGAACTTGTCCCAAACACTTTTTGTTATCGTCACATCATCAAGTTGATGATTCAGGATAAACGAGACTTTAAAAAAAAATAATAGCAGCCATATTAGAGTAAAGAAAAAAATTTGGACATAAGTTTCTCCAAAACTGCTCAACTAAAAAAAAAAAAATCGGAAACTTGGCAGATGTCATCAACTCCCAATGGGGTTTGTAGGGTGATAATGATGACGTCATTGGTGAAGTATCCCAGCCATAATCGGTTGAATTGAAATTTATATCTGAAAAATCTAAAACTTCTTATATCGATCCAATCCAATGGAACCTGGTGTGAGTGAAGAATTAAATTTATGATTTTCATAACCCATAACCCATGCCAAAAAAACTATATGATATAATTGGGTGCATGGATGATATGGGTGTATGGGCCACAATAGCAGTAGTCCATAATAGCAGCATGTTCAGTTATAACGATGGTATTTTGGTTCAGAATGAATGCGCGAGGCGAGACTATGCGCTCTATGAGTGCCATTCTAATCGATCTAACAGCCAATTAGATTTTGGTTTCAGGTTCGAATGCAGATCCGCATATCAGTCAGATACAAAACGCAAACTGTTCAGCCTGGCAGAAGTATGCGCTCTACCGAGTAGCATTCTAATTAAGCAGCATATGGGGTTGTTTCGACAAGCCCCCAATTTTTTTATGGTCCTATAGAGTTTCTTAGACTTCGAGGAGTACTAAACAACCATTTATGAAAACAAAAAATACATATTCCTTCACTCCAAACACGCCAAATTTCTGAGCTGTATCTCGGAGCCTGCTTTAGCTTGTGAAATGCAATTTTGCATCAATAATGTGAACACAAAGCACATGGGGTGGATATAATTTTTCAATTTTTTAACCTTGACCTAATTTATATCATGATCCAATTATACACAGTTTAACATTTCTCACCAAAACTCGACCAACTTTTCTCTAATCGGAACAAAATTTCCCTTTCCAGATAGCTTAGAGCAAGGCATATTTACACTTAATTTACATCATGCCCCTCCTGGTTATAGGTCAAGGTCTTACTCCCACCCCGAGGAGTACTAAACCACCATTATGGTTTTTCTCCCTTTTTTCTGCCAATGACCGAGCTGTATCTCGGATCTGGCTGGAACTTTCAGAATGGAATTTTACATCAATAATGGGAATAAAAAGTATGCAGTATACTCTTTTTTTTAACCTTGACCTAATTTTCAAGGTTATGTCCGAATTATAGTCATTTTCACCAAAACTCCACTAAAGCTCGTCCAATCAGAATGAAATTGCTCTCCAGATAGCCTGGACCAAGTCACATTTATGATAAATTTATATCATACCCTCTTATAGCCTGGTGTTGGCGCAGTGGTTAGGGCAGCGGCTTGGGATCCAAAAGGTCCTGAGTTCAAGCCCCGTTGGGCCACTGAATTAATACACCAGGGGGTTGACTCAGCCTGTCATCCTTCCGAGGTCGGCGAAATGAGTACCAGTATACTGGGCCGGTGTATACCCCGGTTAAAATAGGTGTACCATATCCCTGTGTCGTAAGAGGCGACCAGGGTTGCATCAGGAAGGGCATCCGGCGTAAAACCTGTGCCAAATCACTATGCGGATCATACGGATGATCCGCTGTGGCGACCCCAAACGGGAGCAGCTGAAAGAAGAAGAAGAAGACCCTTTTGAGTTGAAGGTCAAGGTCAAATGGCAGTCTGAAAAAAAAGCGTTTTTTTTATTTTAAATCAGTGCTAAATTTTGCCAATGTGGAATCTCAAAGACCGCTTAGCCTTCCAAAATATGTTTGCATCATAATAGTTTACCAGCACTGAAGTTGTGCACATTATAATGGATTAGTGTCCTTGACCTGCCTTTCTCAGAATGTGACCTAATTAACAAAAAACACCTTTTTGATCATAACTTGAACTAGAAAGCATCTCAAAATGCAAAGCCCATCCGCGTCCGCTTTGTACTCAAACTAAACTTGACCAAAACGACAGCTTAAAAAAAAAATTGTACATTTTATTGATTTGTGTTCTCCACAATCTCATAATAAAGGGTTGCTGAAGATTTGATGACAAAAGCTCAAATGGTAAAAAGGTTATGGCCCGGACAGACACACAGACACAGAAATTATTGCAAAACCCTGTCTTCTGCTGCGTGGGGAACAGGCTAATAATTTACCTCTGATTTTCGTTGAGTTTTTTGGAAGGTTTGTAGATGAGGACACATTTTCTTCAATTACACTCTACAGCTAAATGTTGAAGGTCAAAATCATATGGCGATCCCAAAAACATATGGCCATCATTGGATCATGGGCCAATAAGTTGTCGACGGTCACCAAGGGTAAGCCGGGGGGAGGCTTTCCCTCGGCGGTCACTAGATATATTGTTATTCATTATGTTCCAGCATTCCCATTTACGCTTCACTCGATTACTGAATTCCTTACCTTCTTTTGATGGTTCAATTCGATAGATTTTTCTATCCATTGTATTTTTTGAGCATTCTATATTCTAGTTAATACTCAATAATTTTGAATGGAAATTTTGATTCACTCTAATAGACATTTGACTTGCTTTCTTTAGCATTCCCATCTGAAATGATGACAAATGTTTAGCATTCCCGTGCTGGGGTACCAGTTTACATTCACATATACTGTACTATATTGACATCCATTGTCTACAACGGTCCTTGTTATTGGTAAAAGCACCCTAGTTACCTCCGCCACTGAACGTGGTTACCATCTCCCTGTTTTCGCTGATTTGCAAACCTACAAGGTGTCTTCAGAAAGTATTCACACCCCTTGACTTTTTCACATTTTGTTGTTACAGCCTGAATTTAAAATGGATTGAATTTAGATTTTTTTGTCACTGATATACATAAAATACCCCATAATGTCAAAATGGAATTTATGTTTTTTTAGAAATTTTTACAAATTAATTAAAATAAACGTTTGGTAGTACAAAATTTGAAAATAGCAGAAAAAAGAACAGATATTGTCGAAGCTTTTCGAGCTGTTAGGGTTAGTCCGATGCACATTCGGGATTGTCCAGGAGGTGTTGACCAATGGCAGAATCACTTCGAGCAGACATTCTTGTTAGGTTCTTACATGTACAAGATAGTTGTGTACGACCAGTTTCCAAGTTGTTGCGGATTGCCAATGGAACGTGCTGCTTGATCCGACCCTCCAGTCTGAGTGATGTGCGACCTACGTACCTAACATCACTCCACCTCCTAGCCTGGTGTTGGCTTAGTGGTTAGGGTGGCGGCTTGGGATCCTAGAGTCCTGAGTTCAAGCCCCGTTGGCGGCTGAATTAAAAATACACCAGGAGGTTGACTCAGCCTGTCATCCTTCTGAGGTCGGCAAAATGAGCACCAGTGTACTGGTAAGAGGGACACTGCATCAGCGGCGTTGTCACGTCCCAACCAATGATGCAACCAGCAGCCACAGGTTGCACTCGAGAGGGAGAGGGAGAGGGAGAGGGAGAGGGAGAGGGAGAGGGAGAGGGAGAGGGAGAGGGAGAGGGAGAGGGAGAGAGAGAGAGAGAGAGGAGACCGGCACTGAAATTCGGAAATAACATTGTTCAGTTTTATGGTAGGGAGCACATCTTTCTGGACTGAGGGGAGCAGTTTGTGGGAAGGAAAAATCACTCTCGTTGTAACAGAGTTGTAACATTATGAAACTGACCGTTTCCCCTGTTGTTTAAACTTCTTGAGAGATAAACTCGACACTTTTCTGGTCCAAATACAGTGTCAGACCAATTGGCAGTTTTGTGAAATATGAACCGACAGATGTGTCGCTCAGGATAGCCACTGTCATTGAGAATGGTTTTAATGCACTCAATTTTAGCAGCAAGTCGACAGGGTGAACATAGGGCCCATGCTCTAATCAACAAGAGTATTCATAAGTGCAATCTTGTGGTGTGTTGAGCTAAAGGAGTCCCACCGTATGTACTGCCCAGTGAAGGTAGCCTTGCGGTAGATTGTGGTCAAGAATCAATCCTCAGTCTTCTCGATTAACATATCTAGAAAGGGAAGAACATTTGACTGCTCGGTCTCAAACGTAAACTTTAATGCAGGATGGAGAGCATTGAGGTATATGGGAGAAAATCCTATTCTTTGG
Organism: Eptatretus burgeri; assembly: GCF_056783735.1. Classification (NCBI taxonomy): domain Eukaryota; kingdom Metazoa; phylum Chordata; class Myxini; order Myxiniformes; family Myxinidae; genus Eptatretus; species Eptatretus burgeri. The sequence goes on along the minus strand of NC_140963.1, from coordinate 79,055,349 downwards.
AAACAAAAAGAGTGGTGCAAACACTGCATCTGTTCTGACCTGGATCCCTCGG
>NC_140963.1:78997797-79050297 GCF_056783735.1 Eptatretus burgeri | reverse complement strand
ACACACACACACACACACACACACACACACACACACACACACGTGAATAATTACATGTGCACCACAAACTGGGTGGTGGGGTAGATAAGCCACTTTGCTGGGTGGTGGAGTGAGTAAAACCTTGTTGAGTGGTGGAGTGACTAAAGCCTTGTTGTGTTGCTCTCACTGGTGTGTGGTTTATTCCAATGGCTGCTCAGAGTGATGGGTTTCAGGAATTCATCTACCTTTCTGTACAGACACACAATTGGTCATCCGGCCTCACCAGCCGGTTTGCCAAAATTGTCTCAATCCTACACGTTCATATGAGCTGCTGAAGCCAAAGTAATGAGCCGTGGTGTATGATGATGATGATGATGATGATGATGATGATGATGATGATGATGATGATGATGATGATGATGATGATGATGATGATGATGATGATGTTGGTGGTGGAATAGGGTGAGGGAGAATTGAGCTCGGAAAGAACAAAAAGTTCTTTCGTAAAAGGTATCGTTGGAGAACATTGAACTTGCATCGCACTCGGTGAAACCCTGAGCCAACAAACCACTTTAGCAAAACCCACTTGGTGGTTTACTGCAGCAAACCAGTGTACAATGTCCATGTTCATTGTCATGCATCAAGACAGGGACGCACTTAGAGTTTTGGGGGCCCTGGGGCAAACAACTTGTGGGGGCCCTGCCATGAGAATTTCGTTAAATTATTGATTAATATAAAATGGAATGTGCCCACCAATATTTTTCAGACAATTTCTTTTTTTTTGGAACATATCTACTAACATGAAAAACAAAACAAATGTTTCATATCTCACATTGGTTTCAAAACAAATGTTTCAAATGTTTCAGTGGTGGCCAAAAATTCTGCAGCACCTGCATAAGATGTACTGAAAGGTATCCATAAATTTAATTGCTTAAAAAGGTCAAAAAAATTTAATTGTCATTTTCGTGGGGACCTCCTGGTTTGTGGGTCCTGGGATGAACGTCCCTTGTGCCCCTCTTTAAATACTGTCCTGCATCAAGAACAGCAAAAAGGTGCTCCATTCACCAAAATGACCAAAAGTCAGAAAGTTGATCGACTTCCTGAGTAAGTATCACAGGGGGTGTGGGGGAAGGAGGGGGGTGTATGGAGTGACAATGAAGACCGTTTGTCTACCGTACACAATTTCAACCAGCACCAGAATGCCTTGCACACACAATAACATTATTGCAATGGCTCGGCTCAGAGCAAGCGCGGACAGAGCAAGCGCCGACAAACGTGCCTTTTCCATTTTTTTTTTCCCAGTGCAGGCCTGCTGATGTTGCCAACTGCATCAGCCAGGTGATGTCATTGCGCTCCTGTGGGGATTTGGCTTTGGCTTCAAACGGCACTGCTTCCCATGCCGGTCTCTTGGCCAGAGGCACAAGGGCGTCCGCTCTCCTCGCAGCCGGCACGCTTGGGGCTGCCATCGGGTCCGCCTGCTCGCCTGCTCATCCATCCGTTTGGTTTACTTCGTTTTGTTTCTCCTCATGTGCTTGTATGTGCAGCTGTGTAAAGTCTTATGATGCCTGGAATACCCCAAAACCCATTTGATTGCATGATTGGAGTGTTTGCCTTGTATTCAAAATTTTTCATCATCAGTTCATATTTTAACATCATTTTTTTTTTATACACTTCTTATGATGGAAACAAATTCTCAAATTCCTGTCGAACTTAGAAATTTACAATCAGTAGTGGATCCCATGAACCCTGTTTATTCACTGGTCCGTGTTGGATCCCATGAACCCTGTTTACTCACTGGGCTCCATTGGATCCCATGATCCCTGTTTACTCAATGATCAGTACTGTATCACATGAACCCGATTTACTCACTTGATGATCTGTGTTGGATTCCAGGAATTCTGTTCACCCGATGATAAATATTAGATCCAATTGTGAACTCTGTTCACTTGGAAATTTCCTCTCGAACTTGGAAATTTACAATCAGTATCGGATCCCATGATCCCCGTTTACTCAATGATCAGTACTGGATCCCATGAATACTTGGAAAAGAAAATCATCTTTTGAGCTTTGCCTGTCTCAACAAAAATGGCTGATGCTTATCAAACGCTGGCCTGCAAATAAAATGCCCGTCTGCAAATCAAATATGTATCTGACCGAAAAATGCCTGGCTGCAAAGCAATTATATCTGTCTGAACAAGAAATTCCTGTATTCAACTGAAAGAGCCATCTTCAAATGAAACGACTGCAAATGGCTGTCGAAACAACAAATGCCTCTGCAAATCAAATGTCTGCCTGTAATTAAAAAATCCCTGTCTGCACATCAAACTCCTGTCTGAACAAGAAATGCTTGTCAGCAAATCAAATGTATTAGGCTCTATCGACCCTCAGAGTAAGCCTTTACACGTCTAGGACTGTTAGGCTCTATATCACCCCAAGAGGTAACCCTTTGGGCTCCATCACCCTTAAGGGTATTAGGCTTCATCATTCCAAGGGGTAAGGCTCCATTGCATCGAGGGGTATGAGGCTCGATCACCCCAAGAGGTAAGGCTCTATCACGTCTAGGAGTTAAGCTCTCTGGCTGCATGGGGTAATTAAGGCTCCACCACCTAAGCCATTTGTATACTTTGTGGTGCATTTTTATTCTTGCATATGAACTCTCCGCTCTCAAGGTTTTTCTTTGTCGGGTTAAATAATATTAGAACACAACCTGAGCAGTGGCAATAAGAGGATTCAAAGGTATTTTTAGGGCATTTCTAAGACATTTCGCCATAAAATGACTTTTAAGCAAAATTATATTCACACGTTTTGGGCCTCCTCTGGGGTATCATCATCATCTAAGAGATTAATTAATTTTTAAGAACACACACACACACACATCATTACGATGTGGGATGTAACTTGAAGTTAAAGGCCAAGCTCATCGTGACATCGTCAGTTAATTGAAGATAATAATGAGTTGTGAATATGCAGAAAAAAGGATAATACAGTACTTCAAGTGTTTTCCACACATGTTGTTACATTAAGATTATATTTTACATTATGACATCATTTGCTCATTTAACGTTCTGAAATCTGAATACTTATTTAAATCTATATACAATATATTATGCATTATAATTAGTACAAATTGGGTTCCTCATTGGAAAACTTCATGCATCATACAGGTGCCTTGTGCAATTGGTAGACCTGACAAAGTTAGTAGACCAACACCCAACACAGATAAGGCGATGATGGCACCAGATGTTCTCTCCATCTTATAATTACATGATCCCCCTGCACCCCAACCCCTCCGCCACCCCGCGGCTCCATGGTCATTTTATTTCCCTTCGCTAAGACCCTCAGCAGCTTCGAGACCTTTTACAAGGACATATTTGTTTAATTGCAGTTGCTAGCTGGCGTTACATTTAACACAAGCCAAGGACAGTTCGAAGCCATGACTAAACCGAATTGCTTTGGATTATAAAAGCAAATTTGATTCGGAAGGCGGCAGCACTTTCTGAAGATTTCAACAAGCAGAAACAAACAGGAAAACAATTCTTTTCCCACGTCCCTTGACACAGACGAAGACAAACTCAATCAAATGCCCCTGCAGAGTGATAGATCGTTCAAGAAGTCCAGTGATTTGGGTCCACTAACCACCGTCGATAGTCCAAACCATCCTGTCTGTGCGAACACAGAATTGAAGCAAAATTGGGGTCCAAATTGCAGAAGCTTGTTGTAAGTCTATTTTTTCATGAGAAAAAGTGCACACAACTTGTTCATCTTTATTCGCCTGAAGTTCGCCTGCTAAGTGCTTCATTTGATCCAGCCGCACATGGTCGTGTGACCTTTACAAGACAGATGTGAAGGCCCGTCGAGGCCACAAATATCCTCAGAATCAGCGCAAATCAAGACAATGGGGAAACCAACTGCCAAAATTTGCAAACGTGAAAAGTAATGGCAACAGTCTCGCCATCCACAGTAATGTTGGGAAGTCAGCGTGATGATATCATCATTTACCACCCCCAGTGCACCCGTTCCTGCCACCCATCCCACACGACCCTGCAACCACACTCCCACCACCCTCCCCACATGACCGTACAAGTGCACTACCCTGCAACCCTGCACCCCCACTCCTCTGTCCCAGATATTGCAACACCACCACCACACCACCCTGTAATCCCACTCTTCTCGCACTCCCCTCACTACACTGCAACGCCCAGTCCACCACCACGACCCGAAAACCCACTCTCCCCATCCTCCCCTTACGACCTCCTAACCTCACTGCCCCACACTCCTCTCCAAACCTGCAATCCAATGGTACCATCCTCCCCCTCTGACCCTCTAATCCACTTCACCCACCTCCCCTCCCCCCACCACCAAGACTCCTTCACATCACTACTCTTGATCTACCCGACGGTCAGTAGATTCTTCCCCCAACACCCAGCCAGAAAGTAGAATGGCGTGTGCTCTTCGGGCACGGAAGCTCGAAACAACTACGGCGCCTGGCAAGGCCAAAGCCTGACCGAGAGGGAATGGACCTCGAGCCAAGTATGAGCTCAGGCAGCGTGCGGGGGCGCAGCCTTCTCGTCCCGTGTGATCTCGGTCCTGATTCTCTTGTGACGAGGCACTTTCGGCCTCACATCAATGGCTGACCATGCTGAGTCTGCAATGGAGCACACGTTACTCAGAGCTCACTGCCATGGAGGTAGTAACTCCACATATTACCATACGGACCTCCTTGGTTACCGACTACACCTCTGCACAACCTCACTTGCTCGCTAGAAGCATTATTTATGACCCCGGTTTCCCAAGCTTATCATCAAAAGATGACCTCACCAAAACCATAAAGACTTTCCTCTTAGTTTCCATAACAACATGAATAAAGTCGACTCGCAAGATTGGAAACTTTTTATGGATAGAAAACCTCCAAAAGAAAAAAAATATGATCTTGTAGGGAAGCAAATTACACGATCATCTTGTCAAATCACATCACCTTAACGTAAAGCATCCGACATATTTTCTTCATTTCGAACAAATGTTTGGTGTTCAACTTGAAAAACGTCGTTTTGGATCCAATTCACAACCCATACCTGAACCCTGGGATGTGTTGGTGATCGGAGGGGTCGTGGGGGGGGGGGGTGTCGTGCTCGAACAACAGCACAGTTGGGGACATTTAAAATGAGTACAAAGCTGTAGGGATGCCTCACGTGGTGCCGCTGCTACCCCTCTCGGGGATGTTCAATAAAAATGGTGTTGAACTGCATCATTATGCAATGATTCCGACCTTATTACCCTCGCCAGAGGAGAGGGTATTGCATTTGGGACAGTTTATTTGTTTGTTTGTTTGTTTGTTTGTCCGCATAGAACTTTCATGTTTTTCTCTGCAACCGCTTGTCGGATTGAGACAAATTTTTCACGATCGGTTCATATTTTAACATCATTTGGGGATCGGATATCGTCTGGACCAAATAAGTGTCGAAATCTGGAGTGACGACTCATGCAGAATGTTTTAATGATAAGTATGATGTCATAGGTCATGTGGTGTGGTAGCCATATTGGAAAAATGGAAAAACTTTAGACCTCTATCTCTGAAACCGCACCAAGGAAAAAATTGAAACTTGCCACATAGCAACTACTCCTCATGGGGAATAAGTGTGGTTTTTTTATGATGTCATAGGTGCCCTCGTTATGACGTCATAATTGCATATGTAGAATGCCACATGCAATCAGAATTTTTGAGGGTCATCTCGGGATAAAATGGTCCACAGAAAAATAATTCATGATGTCATCGGTCACGTGATTCGGCAGCCATATTGTTTTTTTGGGGGTTTTTTTAAACCTTCAAAGATCTTCTTCTCTGAAGTGGCTGAACAAATTGAGGAAAAACTTTACATGTATGACCGCCTGTTCATGAGGAACAAATGGTTCGCACATATGATATCATAGGTCACATGGTTTGGCAGCCATATTGGATTTTCCCTAAAACCTGGAGAAATACACCACTCAAAAGAAGTCTTGGCGAGGGTCTGCAATCTCTGATTGCTCTTTTTCTTGTTTTGCTGTGTGATACCATGAGCCATTCCTATATCTGTTTAAATTTTCCAAAATAAAGTTTTACTTGTTAATAAATTGGGGATATGGAGTGAGAAAGGTTCACGATATCGCTTGTTTTGTAGGAGTTTACTTTATTTTGCAACAAAAGTTTTTTTTCGGAACAGAAAGAACAAATGAGTAATTTTTCTTGGTGTTTATTTCACGATTAATTGGAGATTTGAATCCAACGGAGAGACATCTCATCAATAGCACATCGTACAACAGGGCGAGAGGGTGCAGACAGACATAAACACAGCCTCAGACATAACAGGGCTTTGATCTCACGAAATGTGCAGAAAAGGACACAATCCAATAGCCACGGCAAACGGCTTGCGAAAGGAAGGCAAATTTGCCACAACACCATGCTACTACAGAAAGTAAGAGTTTGACAGCATTCAAATGTTTGTTTACAAAGTCCCCGAGACTAGAGTGTGGGTTTGTATGTGTTATCCTTGCTTGCAGTTGTGATGTCATTAAAGGTCCGACGTCATGCTCTCAGTGCCCCGATGAAAGACTCAAACCCAAAACCGGGATCATGACGAGTTGCCATCATCAACACCGAAAATGAAGACATTGGTATTGTTGTGTCTGTGTGTGTGTCCAACTTCAGAATATAAGGTTTACAGTGTCTTTAAAATGGTTCGATCCCGTTTCCCTTTCCTAGTTCTGAAGTCTCTCTTTTTATTCCCAGATATTGGCACGTTCAGTGACAGTGAGTAAACAAGAACACTACAATTACACGTTAAATAGTAATGGAGGTGCGACAGTGGCGGCCACCTTCGTGAGATGTGAGCGGGCAGTGCAGACAAAGTTTTGGCCAACATGGTCACCATTGCGGTATTTGTGCGAGGATGGCAGTGATGATGTTCGACACATCAAGGCAATAATGCTTTAGCATTGCCATCATGTCATTGTAATCAGTCAAAAACTAAACCATGTTAGTCCATCAGGCTTCTCAGGCCCATACACGGTGTGGGCCCAATTCCTGTGCTGTTCCTGTGAGTGGATACGCTACAGGAACCATGCAAGCACTGCACAAACTTGCTAATGGAGATGTACACTGAAATGTTTGCATCCTGGCAGTATGGAATATGACGTGCAGCAAAAGAAATCATAGAATAAAATCACAGGTAGATATTATTCGAGAGGCCAAGGCTGTATGTATTGGAAGAGCAAGTATGGAGGATATTTTGAGATTATGATGAAACTTCACCTTGAAACACTTAGTGTGGAAGGGCAAGATTGGATAGGTACAAGGAAGTAATTATTGTGCTGGTAAAAAAATGGGGATAAAGGAGAAGAGGTGATTTTGAGGGAAGTCACAAAATGGATTAACAAGGTGTTGATCAACGTATAAACTTGCAGGATGTTAAAATATATCGAACTAATAAATGGCAGCGTGTGTGTGTGTGTGTGTGTGTGTGTGTGTGTGTGTGTGTGTGTGTGTGTGTGTGTGTGTGTGTGTGTGTGTGTGTGTGTGTGTGTGTGTGTGTGTGTGCTCCATAACTCCAAAACCATGAAACCGAGCATCCTGAAATTTTGCATGCATACGAAGAAAACTCCAAGGAAGTACATGACTGAAAAGTTGGTGTTTGGGTTCATTAAAAGACCCATTTTGAGGATAAATAACAGCCTTATTTAATGATATCTTTTATCAGCCACATCCTCGGTCACCACTCTCTATGGAGTCTAAAGGCATATCCTAGGTAACTTTGCTCGGGTCGAAAGCCGCCATGTTATTTGGCCTGCAAAACCATGCCGTGACTTGGGACAGACCGCAATGATTTCTTTGCAATAAAGATTTCTTTTCACTTTCCTCACTCACATAATCAGATGCCTGTTCATCATAGCTACGAATCGCTGTATACATCACTTTTGTAAGTACTATAGTTTTCAAATTAGGAGCTTTGAGTGATTCCATTCATTATATGATATGATTTTCCATGATCTACTCTCACAGACTGATTAAGGTTCATCATCGAAATATTATTTTGGTTTTGAGGATCGGATATCGTCTGGACTAAATAAGTGTTGAAATCTGGAGTGAAATCTGATAATTGAAAGAAATAACGAGTCCAATAACTAAGCCGATGTACCTATTTACCTTAAGCAAGGAAGGTTATGTTCCCTCCTTCTCAATATATACACGCAAGAAAACGTGAAATTTCCAAAGCATTAACCTTATCTTTTTCTACTGTTTGTAGAATTATATTAAGTGAACAACATATTTAAGAATGTGCCAAAATTAACCAGCTTCATTGAACTCTTTGACAATGCATTCACTGCTTCACCTCACGCCCTGTCCCCGAGAGGAACTGCTTATCCATAGCATCTGCCAGATTTGCATCTATATTTTTAGAGGTTTTGTGAGGTGCTCTACTGTGAATCAAAGCAAATCTGGTGAAAAACAGAGTTTTAATATAAAGTTATAACATTTGCGCAGACCGTGAACGATGTACCACATGATGCGCACACTGACAAGCAGGCAACATGGCGGATTATTTGCACTGTTTATTTCAAGGGAGATTAAAACTTGCCATGTCTCCAGGGTTGTTCTGCATTTTACAGCAACTCTTTTGTGGATAATGTCATGATTTGTACGAATTCATGATATTTCTTTAACTACTATGTTCTTTAACTGCTGTGTAAAAGGGTCCTTTATGGTATGAAGCCACAGCCTGACCAGCCATTCCTTATGAACCATTCAATTGGAGTGCATGCTTGAGTGCTTATGCTACTTGCCGAGTGCCCTATAGTCAATAGCGGTACCGCACGACGTCATTCTGAGCGAATCTTTCACTCTCTGCGGACACTTTTGCCGTGACAGGTCATTCAGATTGAGTGGTTCGTACTCCATCAGCCTGAGCGAATGGTTCGTGCTACGTCAACCTGAGCGAGTGGTTCGTGCTCCGTCATCCTGAGTGAGTGGTTCGCGCTCCATCATCCTGAGCACATTTTGTCTTGGGACATGTCCGGATGATGTTTATCTCTGGACCGTGCTTGTAGCATTACCGATAGAAAATGGATTTCAGATTTTCCATCTTCACTGATATTTCATGCAAAATCATTTTGATGAGACCGTATGAATCGTAATTCATGCTCCACCACACACCTGCTTTCCCTTCCTCTCACCTCACACTCTCTTCCCTTCTCCCACCCCTCCTCGCTCCCCCACCCCTCCTCACTCCCCGTCCCCTCCTTGCTCCTTTCCCCTCCACCTATTCACTCTCCCCCTTTCGTTTTCCCATCAAAAAGCAACGGGTGGTATTTGCTAGTGTCATAATAATAAAAGCCTTAACAGCACTACAAAATCAACGAGAAGGGCATTCGGTAGAGCACGTACATCCGCCACGTAATGCCTGATCCACGAAAACATTTCGGGCCCAATAAATTTTTGAGATATCATGCTATATCTTCAAGTAATCAATGCTATATTTAGTTTTTGGCCCTATCTCTCAATGGTGAGGAACCACTTTAAAAATTAAATAATTAAATAAAATAATTATCGTATCCAGATCCGGATCTGGATTTTCACCAAAATCTAATCAGTTCGTCCTTGTCACACACCCAACCTGTTCACAAAATTTCATCCGAATCCGTCTACAACTTTTTGAGATATCCTGTACATAAACAAACAGACAGAAAGGGATGAAAACATTACTTCACCTTCGATGGCGGAGGTAAAGATATCTTTGAACCCACACACGATGATACTTGGCATTGTAGGTAGAGAGGCAGAAGGTATAATACAAATGCACAGCTGATCTGTATATGTAAAGTACTTGTTGTTTGTGGGAATTATCTTTTGAAGTTTTTACTTTAAACTTGTTTCGCCCATCAAATGTGATTACTGCGTTCCCTTACATGGATACAAGGAATATTTATTCACTGGAATTAACTTTCACTGAAATTACTCGACAAAGAAAAGCACAATAGTTAAATCCAAGCAAAAGATGATGACTTTACAGTAATCACCTTAATCAGATGCATCACACCTGGTGAGAAGCATTCCTGTAGAGGGGAATTAAGTTTTGATATAGATCTTAACATATAACCATCATGTACCCATCTCCATTGGGAGGTGGACAGCATAATATTTGCCGAATGGTAAAGCAAATATAATGTCTTGTGGAGAATCCATTGGAAATGAAAGCAATGAGAGGAGGTTCTTTGTTCCAAACCGCAATCACAGTGCAAGATGACTGTGCACTGTCACTGGTTTTCATCACTACCCTGGACATGCTTATACAGCTGAATGTGCTAAGTGTGCCATGATTGCTTGACTATGTATGTTATCCATTGCCAGACACGATCGGAATCATACATTGAACAAACTTGAGAATAGTCAACAAGATGATAATAAGAGCATTTTTGAAATTCAATGATTCTATGGGATAGGTCTGTCGGTCTACAGATCTGGTGAGAGCAGCCACAATAGATTGTTCTTGCAATTTAGGACTGACTAGAACGGGCCCGTAGGGGCGGGCTCGTAGGTGCGTGCCCGTAGGTGAGTGCCAGCATGTGCAGCCCTCTCTCGCCCCTCTCTCTCGCCCCTCTCTCTCGCCCCCTCTCTCTCGCCCCTCTCTCTCGCCCCCTCTCTCTCGCCCCCTCTCTCTCGCCCCCTCTCTCTCGCCCCCTCTCTCCCCCCACCTCTCTCCCCCTCCTCTGTCCCTCCCCTCTCACCCTTCTCTCTCCCTTTTCTTGCCCACCTCTCCCCCTCCTCTTTCCCTCTCCTCTCTTGCCCCCCTCTCACCCCCTCTCTCGCCCTTCTCTCTCCCCTCCTCTCTCCCTTCTCTCTCCCCCCTCCGCTCGCCATTCTCTCTCCCTCCCCTCTCTTGTCACCCCCTCTCACCCCTCCTCTGTCCCTCCTCCTCTCTCTCGCCCCCTATCCCCTCCTCTGTCCCCCCTCCGCTCTCTTGTCCCCCTCTCACCCCCTCTCTCGCCCTTCTCTCTCACCCTCTCTCCCCTCTCCTCTCTCTGTAAATGTATTCACAAATGTCTACCAAGCACATCGATTAATTCCAACCTTGGGAAAAAACAGCTTTCAAACCCTTGGGAAACAGCTGTTTCCCTCGGGAAAATTCAAACCTTGGGATTAATTAATAATTTGAATAATAATCAAACCTTGGGAGTAAATAATTAAATAAATTAATAATTAAATCATAATCAAACCTTGGGATGAATTAATTATTTCAAACCTTGGGAAAGAACAGCTTTCAAACCTTGGGAGACACTTGAGAAACAGCTGAAATGGATGAGGAAGAACGATATCAAACTTTGAAAAGGCACATACCCAGGTCCCCAGTGTCGATTGTGACGTCATACCAAACGAAGAAGAAAAAGAATTGTGACGTCAATCATGCAAAAATAATAATAATAATAATAATTAAATAAAAATTGATTGTGACGTCATTTGTGACGTCATAGCACCGTGTCCTGTCATTGGTCGACAGATAAATGGCCGTAACTCGGGAACCGCTCGTCCGATCGATATCAAATCTCGAAAAGGCACATCCGCGGGTCCCCGGCAATATTCCTGGAAAGTTTCAATGAGATCGGACCGGCGGTCGTCGAGAAACGGCGGTCGCAGACAGACAGACAGAGACACAGACACACAGAGATTGCTGGAATTATAGATAGACTAGTGCATGCCCGTAGATGCGTGGCCGTTCGTGCAAACCCTCCCCCCCCCGCAAAAAAACTCAAACTGCGTGCCAGAAACAACAACCACACAAGCCGTTCCTTTGCTTTCACGTGCCCGTACGTGCGTGGCTGTACGTGCAAAGTATATATATATATATATATATATATATATATATATATATATATATATATATATATATATATATATATACATATATATATACTTTAAAACTGCTTGCCAGAAACAACAACACAGGCCGTTCCTTCGCTCTCGCGTGGCCGTACGTGCAAAAAAAAAAAAACTTTCAAACAAACACACAGGCCGTTCCTTCGCTCTCATAAACGACGACTGGATTGGGGCATTGTGTTTATCTATAAATTCGGATAAGGAATCGAGAAATTATGAGAATACAGTAAGTCATCACTATCCAAAAGTAGTGTGTGCCCGTACGGAATGTTCACATCATTCCACGAATTATCGCTTGCATTGAAGTAACAACTGCTGTGATACACACAGAGTTAATTAAAATCAAGTTCACCTCCCTGTCTTTGCTTGCCATGACATTCGCTGCCATTTACCATTGGCACTCCTACCCCACGGTAACTAAGGCACCGATTGATCCCCATCGTAACCAGCACGGCATGTGACGTCATCGTCGGCCGGCCGTGCACCGGCCTACGCAGTCACGCCCACGCAGCAACGTGTCCTGTGATTGGTAACTAAATGGCGCATCGGCCACGCCTACGCAGCACGTGTCCTGTCATTGGTTGGTAAATAAATGGCCATAACTTGGGAATCACTTGTCCGATTAATATCAAATCTTGAAAAGGCACATCCCCAGGTCCCCAGCAATATAGCTGGCAAATTTCAATTCGATCGGGCCAGTGGTTGTCGGGAAACAGCGGTCACAGACACACAGAAACACAGACACAGAAACACACACACACACACACACACACACACACACACACACACACACACACACACACACACACACACACACACACACACACACACACACACAGACACAAACACACACATTGCTGGAATTATAGATAGATGAAATGAGGTCAATGAGATGACAAATGAAGGGGTTGAAGGCAGACTGCAGAGCAATGAGTAAGGAAACCCATCGTTGTGAATCGTTTTTACCACCAAATTGAGATGTATTTCGTTGTAAGCATGTTGAGTGGAGCTGAATTCCTTAACACTTCCAAAGGCCACAGCGTTTTGACAATTGGAAACAAAAAGTTGTGCACTTTTTTTGATAAATTATTTTCGGAACAATTTTTCTTCAATAAATAAATAATAATAAAAATCGTCTCCATGTACATTGTACACACCTTTATCTCGTTAGCACCTCTTCATAAACAACATCGCTGAGGAAACGGCGCTTCTTCTTTGTTTCCTCGTCCGTCCAGGGCAAGAATACGGAGGCTGCTGGATCTGCCAACGTTTTGATAAATGATTAGTTTTAACCAATTATTAAATTAGCGCCAACGTATTTTGCCTTTTCTCAAGGAAAAACACAAAGAGAAGAGAAGACAAGACAAGACAAGACAAGACAAGACAAGACAAGAGAAGAGAAGAGAAGAGAAGAGAAGAGAAGAGAAGAGAAGAGAAGAGAAAAAAAACCCGTAATGGCGAACGCGGCTGAGTTTCTCTTCCCCATCGACCACGGCTACGCAGCAACGCTTCCTGTCATTGGTTGATAAAAAAATGGCCGCAGCAACGGTTCCTGTCATTGGTTGGTAAATAAATGGCCATAACTTGGGAAGCACTTGTCCGATTAATATCAAACCTTGAAAAGGCACATCCTCACGTCCCCAGCAATATTCCTGGCAAGTTTCAATTAGATCGGACCAGTGGTTGTCGAGAAACAGCGGTCACAGACACACACACACACACACACACACAGACACACACACACAGACACACACACACACACACACACACACACACACACACACACACACACACACACACACACACAGACACACGCACACACACACACAGACACACACAGAGATTGGTGGAATTATAGATAGATGAGCTCAGCAGACACAAATTCCACAAAAAGTAGGACTTTTGAGCCCACAATCCTATGTCTTCAAATGCTCTCCTTACTACAAGTCTTCAACCCCCCTCTTTTCCCAAAGTCCTCAACCTACCCCCTAACTCCAGGTCCTCAACCCTCCAGTCCAAAGTACTTAACCCCTCACCCCCCAATGCAAGTCCTCAACTCCCCCCCCCCAACTCACTGTCTCCTCTCTGCATCCCCCACCTCAACTCTCCATCCCCCCCTACCCCTTTCTTCTTCAAGTTTTCAACCCCCAACTCCACCCAACCCAAGTCGTCAATCCCCCTGCCCAAGCCCAAGTCCTAACGACCCCCTCCCAAGTCCTAAACCCCCTCCCAACCCAAAGTCCTCAACCCCCCCCAATTCCAAGCCTTCAAACCACTCCCCACACTGTCATGCCCTCCCCACCCCAAGTTTTAAACCCTCCTCTCTGCCAAAAGTCCTTAAACCCCTCACCCCAAGTACGCAACCCCCATGCCATCACAATTCCTTTAACCACTGCCCCCCACCCCACACACACACAAGGCACAACCCCCTCTCCTAACTCTGTCCCCTCTACCCCCCTCCCCCACCCCAACTATATGTCCTCCCCTCCTACTTTCTTTTTCAAGTAATCAATTCCCCTCCACCTACCCCCAAGTCCTCAACCCCCCCCCCACCCAAGCCATAACCATCCTCTCCCAACTCTGTCCCCTCTCTGCCCTCCAACACCCAAACTCTCTGTCTTCCCCTCCCCCTTTATTATTCAAGTCTTCAACCACCCCCACCCCCAATCACAACCCAGGTCCTCAAACCTCAACCCTCCCTCTTCCCAATACCTAAAACTCACTCTCCCAACTCTCTGCCCTCCCCTATCCCTTTTTACCTGTTCTTAACAATGTTACTTAGGCATACACAAATAACTTTGGCACAGGAGGAGGCCATTCAGCGCATCATGCCTGTGTTGTTCCTGTTGTGGTTCGTTCAAAACAATGTTAAAAGTAAATAACGACAGAACAACATTAAATTCACAATCTCTTCCCGATTTCTTCCCATTCTTAACATTCCTGTTCTTGTTCATTAAGAACAATGTTAAAAGTAAATTTAAAAAGTTTAGAATCGCAATCTCATAAGATTCTGTCATCTCAGGATTCTTAGTAAAAAACAACAGCCATTAAGTCAGCAAAATGATAAAATGAAATAAAACTAGAGTAATTTGACTGCGCGCAGTCGACGGGTATGCCTCCGCTCTCCCACACAAACACTTGAGTATTGACATATTTGACCCTTGACCTTTATCATATCTGGCCCAAAATCTAATCAGTTAATTGCCCTGTCAAACTTCACCTTTGTACCAAGTTTGATTAAATTCTGTGCAATATTTCTTGAATTATGGTGTAAACAGTAAAATTTCAGAATTTGACCTTGACCTTTGACCCTTGACCTTTATCACATCTGGCCCAAAATCTAATCACTTAATTGCCCTGTCTTACTTTACCTTTTTACCAAGTTTGACGAAATTCTACAATTTGCTTCTTGAGTTATTGCGTAAACGAAAATCCAGATGGACGAACCGACGGACGGACGTACGGACGGAAACATAATGCCTCCAGCACCCTTGGTGCAGAGGCATAAAAAACATTTATGATCATTGGTAATGGAACAAAATAATAAACAACTGGAACTCCTCCGACAAAGACCTTTATAATGAAATGGGTTTTATGGTCCCTGATCGAGTAATTTAAGAGAAAATAATCAGATAGACAGACAAAGAAACAAGCCAGAAAGCATCCTAAAATGCAAAGCTTGTCCACGCTTGATTTGTACTCAAACTAAACTTGATGAAAACGACAGTTTAAAAAATTGTACATTTTATTAATTTGTGTTCTCCATATTCTCATGATAAAGGTTTATTGAAGATTTGATGACAAAAGCTCAATTGGTAAAAAAAATTTATGACCTGCACAGACACAATGAAGCTCGATCTATAAAAATGGCCCCATGAGGGACTGACGGTTATTTCTCCAACTCTCTGCCACCTCCCCCCCCCCCAACCCTAAGTCTCTGTCCTCCCCTGCCCCTTTCTTCCCGTTCTTAACAATTAGTGGGGGGGGGAGCAGGAAGTACTCGGGGAGTGGAAGGTGGCATTTGGGAGGCATGGACTGCAGATGAGTATGGAGAAGACTGAGGTGATGTGGGCCGAGCAGCAGAGAAAATAAATTAATATCAGGTTTGAGTATCTGAGAGGAACAGTGACCAGGGATGGTAAGTCCAAGGCAGAGATGCAGAGGAGGATTCAGGTAGGTATGAATGTGTGGAGAAGGGTGGAGGGAGTAATAGCAGACAGAAAGATATCAAGAAAAATGAAACGGAAAGTTTTGATGTCGGGTGTAATGCCGGCCTACCTTAATGTATCGAGAGACAGTGGCACTGACAGAGAGACAACAACAGAGGTTGCAGATTTGTGAGAACAACTGGGTCAGGAGTATTTTGGGAATGAAGAGGGTGGATAGAAAGATGGATGAACTGAGGGAGGAGATTTGTGTGCAGATGAGCTTGACGGGGAGATTGGTGAAATTCCAGCTGAGATGGGCTGGACACTTGGATGGGGGAACAGAGATGGGGGCACAGAGAATGGCAAAGAGAGCGGATAGGTTGAGGGAGCAAGGTAGAAGGAAAAGAGGGAGACCACGGTTGAGATGGGAGGATTGTGTGAGGAGGGATATCCATAAGGTGGGGGTAGTTGGAGAGTGAAGAGAGTTGGCTGAGGACAGAGGGAGGTGGAGGAGTATCGTGGTCAAGGCAGGGCAAAAACTTGGTGGATCGGACCTCACCGCTTATAAAAGGGAATAGTAGGAGAAGAGGAAGAATTTTATAACATCCGAGCATCCAGTAATCATAGGAGTAAAGAAGGTATAACATTGGCATTACAATTATAAAATAAAACAAGAGCGCAAGTGAGCACAATATATGCCCGAAAAAGTCTCTGTGACACACACGCATGCGCGCGCGCACACACACACACACTTATATATTCAAACACATCAATTTATGAAGAACAAGAAGGTATATACAGAATTGTGCTACTACATGGAAAACGGCAACCACTTTAGATGACGAACGTATGTCGCGACACACCGTCTCCACAGTCTGTACCTATGTACCAAATATGAAACGTGAAAGTTGAAAACTTTGGGAGTTAGAGTGCGGACAGGAACGGATGGATGGACGGACAGACAGACAGACAAACAGACAGACAGACGGATGACCGGTATCACGTAATACGCCCCGATATATATATATATATATATATATATATATATATATATATATATATATATATATATATATATATATATATGTATATGTATATATGTATATATATATATGTATATATATATATATATGTATATATGTATATATATTCTTCTTCTTTCAGCTGCTCCCGTTAGGGGTCACCACAGCAGAACATCCGTTATGATCCGCATACTGATTTGGCACAGGTTTTACGCCAGATGCCCTTCCTGACGCAACCCTGGTCGCCTCTGATGACACACGGATCACGATTTGGGTTTCGCCATGATTCCAGGCTGCTCCACACCCTGCCCAGTGCAGAGCCCCGTCCTCAAGCGATCCTCCAACCCAAGCCTCCGAGTAGCCGGATTACAGGCGCACGCCACTACGCCCGGTATATATATATATATATATATATATATATATATATATATATATATATATATATATATATATATATATATATATATATATATATATATATATATATATATATATATATATATATATATATATATATATATATATATATATATCCCCGAAACTGTCATAAATAGGTTTTAAAAAATTGAACCACCAAACCAGATACCAAATAATAAATTGCTGTTATCAATATCATACAAATTGCTGCCTAATGTCCCAAGTGGGACGGGAGGAACTAACAAACTACCAATCAAAATCGGAGTGTAATTCAAACCACTAAAACAGATACCCAATAATAAATTCCTGTTATGAATAAAAAAATAAAAGTTTTTTTAAAATGTTCAAACTTGGGTCCTTCACACGACGTTATCACTTAAGTATGGTTTTACAACACAGGCTGGAGGGTCTAAGTTCTCCCGAAGTGTACCATTTTGTGGAACAATGTGTTCCAAATTAACAAGCTACAAGCCTCATAATTATCGTAATAGGTTAGAGGTCACGAGGTGAACCCATCTCTCAGCCTTTATCTCGTAAAGCCGCTGCAGTTGTTACAAATGGAAGACCGAGGAGGAGAAGTGTTCACATGAGAGGTGTCGGCATCAAGGAATTGAGCAAAAGTCGAATAATCCGAAAGCGGTCAAATCCGTCCAGTTTTGTAAAATGCCTATTAAAATGGAATAATTTCTGTTTCACAGGTTATCCTATAAGTGATGTTTCTGAACCCATACGTGGACTGTGGAGAAGAACCAACAAGCAGATTGTATTTGATTCTATAGAAGGAATGAATCCACTGCAATGCCAAACAATGGGCTGCTGTGAAACGTAATTGTGACATCATAAATGCAACGGCATTGTGGTTAGAGGCACCACGGTGCAACGAGAATCGTGTTCTTGGGAGATCCCTTCGTTTGAACCAAACAAATCCTGTGCTAGTCAGCTTGTGGAGCATTCACCGGAGACGTGTTGCTCTCTCACCCTACAGGACAGCAGCCTCTAAATCCTTATATGCGGCACAAATGTGACGTTGCAAGCTTTCGGACTCGTCACAGTAATAAATGTTTGCGTGACGAAAACTCCAAACAAACAAACAAACAAGCCCAGCCAACGACAAGCTGCCACAGAGTCCACCAAGTCATTTCCATTTGGTATCACGGGGGCCGTGCAGCCTTCTCGCACAATAAAACCCAATTAGCAATGTACGAGGTGATAAATAACTAGTGATGACGTTTAATAATGCCGAGAGCAAGCCGTGTATAGTAAATCACGTTGTACAAGTCTTTAGAGCAATCATTATGCAAAGCTTTCTTGAAGATGCCTTTGCATAATTATTGCTGTGAAGTTTATTGCTGCATATATAATAAAAGGCATTAGCGAGCCATGAACTTTTATATTCTTTAAGGCCTTTACTCTGCTGGGAATCTTTCCTTCAACCATACTTACTGGATTTGGTTTTGCTCCAAACTCGTTGATGTCCTTGCTTGTTTTTTCCAAGTTCTATTTCCCATCGAAAGAATAATCCTAATAGTAATAGTAAGCAATGAGGGGTTATCAGCCGGTGGGGTCAGGGCACAGGTACTCACCATCTTTGCCTCGGACTGGGGCAGTGGAGGCGTCAGGGGGCAACCGGGATGCATGTGGGGGCTGTGCATGCTGGGAAGGTTTGGTACCATATTCACTCTGCTCATCTGTGTGGGATGGCAGAAGAAGGAAGATGGTAATTTAGGAAGTTGTGTGTTCTGCGAGTATCATGGCTTGGAATGCTATATTACACAGAGCAAAAAGCAAACTTTAAGGTAAACTAACTGTTCAAGATTAACCACCGAGAGAAGTTAGAGGCAAAAAAACAGAAATTAAAGCTGTACAACCCTAAAGAAGAAGAAAAAAAAACTTCAAAAACAATATACAGTTGTCACATCGAGGTGTGAATGTCCAGACAGTACAACGTTCTTCAGTGAGTTCTAACATCAGAGCTACTGATGGAGGTTAAACTGCAAAATTTAAATACGTACATTAAAATTTAAATCTACGTGGGATGGTGGATATGGTGACATAGTGAAAGAAACAAACCCTGGATGAGCATGTTGTAAAGGTTGTGCATTCAAACCGAAATGTGGCCAACACTGGAGCCGATTAAATTCCAAGCATCTGGAAGCAGCTCATTGCAAGGAAGAAATATGTTGAATTGTCATCACATGAAATGCAGCTGCCTCGCTTCAGGTCTCTGGGAAAGAATAATTTGCCTGTCCGGCCTAGTTTGGTGAACAGGTGGTGCCATTCCCCAGTTTTTGGATGACTCTTTCATGCCCTTTGAAATGACAAGGCACTTTGGGATTGGGGAATAAAGTTACCTCCTGCGCGGTGCCCATGACCTCCTATTTATGAATGAGAAAAATGCTGAAAAAAGGAAACTCTGTGATGCTTTAAATCTAGGCAGCACCTGTTATGTAAAGATTCAACATTTTTCATTAAAACATTCCCAATTTCAGTTGGTTAACTCATCGCCATCGTAATCGCAAGCGTCGTGCGGATGTTCTGAATAGAACGTGTCCTCCGCAATGTCCAGCACTGCTATCAGGATCACGGCTTGAGATGAAAAACGATGGGATGTGGAAAAACATGAAACGTCACTAAGGCGTAGACGATAATAACTCACATATTTTTACAAGCAAAGAGACCGTTTTGTGGCTGGCGGCGAGTCACGTGAGCAGGCCCCACCAAGATGGAATGTTGGCTCGAGTTTCTTGGCAGGGAGGGTTGACTGCTTATCACTCGCAGGTCGGGATATCGCGGCAGTATTCCCGCCGCGGCACAAATCTTTTGGCACAGGCACACATTAAGTGCTAATGCACCATTTGCGAAAGTCTTTATTTCATCCGAGTCATAACCATGAAGCTAAAATGGATCCAATTCAAGAACCGAATTGCAACTTTTGGTGGAACCAAAGTTCCATTTAAGTAGGGTGTTTGGTGTGGCCTCTCATATCAATTGTTCGTAGAGTTGCCTCTGCGAACACATTAGGAAAGGGCACCACCTTGGTGCAAAAGTGCTATAATGTGCGCACCGTTCTGGCTGCACCTGCGTGGGGACCATCCCATAAGGGCCATTTCTGTGGTGGTGAAGTCATCTCTGCTGCAGGCTATCATTTCACTGAGCTCAGCAGAGCTGGGATCAATCCTGCATGCTGGCTTCATATCCACACGTGATGGGTTGACACAGATCATTAGAGGTGTGCAAGGGTGCGACGCAGATCACTTGGACATGCAGAGTTCAACGCAGGTCGTATCGGTGCACAAGCTGTCAATGCAGATCATATATGCGAACCAAGGGTCGACACAGATCATGTGAAAAAATAAGGGGTCATTGCATATGATATATTACAGGTGTACAAGGGGTCGATGCAGATCATATCGTGTCTAATGGATCGATGGAGATCATAAAACTGATGCATGGGGTCGACACCAACACTGCACACTCACTTACCATCACCTTGTGAGTAGAGCTAAAATATCATCCCAGTGCACAAAAAAATTCATGGTGCACATCTTGTTTGTACATACGAGTATATATCCCATTTGCATGTTATATTCCTTGCATTGATGCAAGCTTGTTAATTACGAATGGATGGACTGTGGGGCAGAACCAATCTTTCCAGGGCAGGTGATGATATCACAATACTGTACCTCAATCGCAAGTGCTGAATCCAAACTTCTCCAAGCTTGCACAGTTTGTAGTGTGTAGCGAAAACAAGGTAAACAGGACTGATATTGATATGCAACTTAAGAAATGCATAAAAGGTGACCTACTAACCTTATTTTGCTGCTTTGAAATCATAAACATTTTTTGGGGGCTTAAAGGCACCTGTTTGAGGGAACAAAAGGCACAAAACCGACTTTTGCAAGTGGCACGCACACGCACAGGAGATAATGGAGAGGTGGTCACGTTGGCTGGTAACAAAGCCTGTTATTACGACTGGGTGTATTAACTTAATGACCATCCCAGAAAGTAAGCATTGAAGGGTGTGTGTATGTGTGTGTGTGTCGGGGGGGGGGTGTGCGCGCATGCGTGTGTGCGCATTGCACATGGTTAGCAAATCGCTTCACGTATTATCGTGACCTCTCTGGTCAAAGAGCGATGTACAACAATACCATTTTCTTGTTTATTGTCCCAGAGGCTCTGTTAACATCCCGACCTCCAACCCCAAGCATGGTTTATGCAAAGACGCTTCTTGCCCGAAGCTTTGCAAACGCACATTTGACGTCACGAATGAGTAAATAAGAGCTTCATGAAATGAAACAACACTCCAACATTCCAATCAGAAATTGGCACACACATGGAATATTCATGGTATTGTCAAGGCACGCTGTTGTTTGGTGCGAGAGGGATGGTTTGTTGCGTGATGCAGGTTGGAGTTTGAACACATGCCTTGTACATTCATAGTCTGAGCGCATGGTGACAATTCTCTGTACACACAGACATTGAAAACCCATCCCTTTCGAAGGTGCCAGGCGATGCATGCCCTCCGTCCGTCGAGCCGGTACACGCTGAGAGCCCAGGGAAACTTTCCTATACAAGTTCACAAGTAAATCACTAATTTCATTAGCGGAAAACAATGCCTTGAATCATTGGGGAAACCAAAATATTCACAAGTTGCAAGCAAGCAAACGAGACGGTCGGCTAAACATGTCTGAATAGGATGAGAGGAAGTCATTATCAGGTACAAAAACAAAACTGGAATTGGACTTGTATAAGTAGAACAGTAAACAGAAGCTAGTGAAGAAAGTAAGAACTCATAGGCAAGTCTACAGATAATACGTGATGGCTTTGGCCATGAATATAAACATAATAAAGCATTCGTTAAATAGATGAGGAGTTAAGAACAGATTAAAATAAGTGAGGACCTGTTGAGGAAAAGCACAGGAAAATTATTTTATTGATGCAAGTAAGATTGTAGGCTCACTAAATAGTTATTTTGCTTTAACGTTTACACACGAGGAGTCAAGGAATTACCACCAGCTAAGAGAACTTACCTATAGCTTTGAGAGGAGCTCCAGGTAAGAGTGGAGGAGATAAAGAAACAGTTAGGAAAGGCAAGAAAAGATACCACCTTGCTCTCCAAACTATCTGCCTTTGGCATCCAAGTTCGCCTCCTCTTATGCTTTACTGACCTCCTCCACTCTTGCAGTCATCATGCGCCTGTCAATGAGATCTTCTCATCTTCTCTCCCTATTGAGGCTGGATTGTCCCAAGGCAGTGTCTTGGGCCCAATCCTGTACCTCATCGTCATCAATAATCTTTCTGATTCTCTGGAGAATTCTGCTAATCTCTTGGCTGATGAGTCCACTGTCTGCTGTGGCATCCCTCATTCTTCAGATAGACAGGCAGGACCCTCTTTACTCTCCACGGACCTTTATAGCTGGAACAACTCCTGAAATAACTTTTAACCCATACAGATCTCACACTCTCACTTTGTCTCTCCGAAAGGACCGTTTGGTGAACCCTCCCAACTATTTCCAAAACAAACCAGTTGAAGAAGTTCAGTCACTCAAGGCTTGGAGCCTCAGCATCAGCCATGATGATTCTTGGACAAACTATATGCCGAAGATGGCCTCGTGGAGCAAGAATAGCTGGGCATCCTCCGTTATGCAAAGACTTTCCTTGGCAAGTCTGAATTTTTGTCAGCTTTCAAAGCCTTCACCCAACGCAAGTAGTGCTCTCCTCTTTCGGCTCGCGCTCCTGTTTCAAAAATTGCACTTCTTGATACAATGGAAACCAAAGCCCCTCAAAATTATTGGAATCACTCGCAATGAGGTTGAGTCTCTGGACCTGTTACTCTCACATTGCAAACTCTACATTGTAGAGTTTGTCCTAAGGAAGAAGCCTATTGTTTTTGAGGTCAAAAGGTCAAAAGGTCAACATAGGCCAAAGGTCAACAACTTTGGTGGGATTTCTAAAATCCTCAGTTTTCATCCGATTGACTTGAAATTTGAAGAGGATTTATATTTCAGGCCACTAAAGTCAACCAGCCAATTATTTTTGAGGTCAACGAAGACCAAAAGGTCAACAAAGGCCCAAGGTCAACAACTAAGGTGGTATTTCTAAAATCCATAATTTTCATCCCATTGACTTGAAATTTGAAGAAGATTTGCACATCAGGTCATTGAATTCAACCAACCAATTATTTTTGAGGTCAAACTTGTTTTATGGATTTTGCAAGTATCATGCTGTGCATGACGTCTTCTTGTTTATCTGTCTGTCTGTCTGTCTGTTTGTGCGCAAGATATCTCAAAAAGTTGTGGATGGATCCAGATGAAATTGGGTGGGCAGGTAGGGTATGTGACAAGGAAGAACTGATTAGATTTTATTCTCCCTCTATCGAGTGCATCCTGTGGCTGCTGGTTGCATCATTGGTTGGGACGCAGCTATGCCGCTGATGCAGTGTACCCCTTACCAGTACACTGGTACTCATTTTGCCGACCTCGGAAGGATGACAGGCTGAGTCAACCCCCTGGTGTATTAATTCAGCGGCCAACGGGGCTTGAACTCAGGACCCTAGGATCTCAAGCCGCCACCCTAACCACTATTCCAACACCAGGCTTCTAGATTTTATTGAAGATCCAGATCTGGATACTTGAATATTTTAAATGATTCTTCACCATTGAGAGATAAGGCCAAAATGATATATAGCATGATATCTCAAAAAGTTGTGGACAGCTTTTAACGAAACTTGGTGGACATGTTGGGTGTGTGACAAGGAAGAATTGATTCAATTTTGGTGGAGATCCGAGTCCGGATCCGATAAGTTTTTTAAGTGATTCTTCACCATTGCGAGAGTGGGCTAAACTAATATATAGCATGATATCTCAAAAAGTTGTGGATCTGTTTTGTAACTGTGTGCGCATGGATCGCACACATATATGTACAATGTACATATAAACTGCTGTACATACCTACAGATGTACAGATGTATGTGTCTGTTTTAGTTTGTGTATATGTATTCCCAATGCAAGGTCAATAGGCTTGTCATCAACCAATTGACCTGATGATAAAAGAAAAGTTCATGCAGTGCAGGGTAAACACAAGTAAATAGATCTCAACATCAAAATTTACAAATGAGAAATATAAGACCCATATTCCACCCACACCCAAACCCACCATTCCCTCTAACAACCAATATTCCTTTCACACCAAAACCCACCATTCCCTCTAACAATCTGTATTCCATTCACATCCAATCCCACCATTCCCTCTAACAATCCATTATTGCATTCACACCCAATCCTGCCATTCCCTCTAAAGACCACATTTCTAACTCATGCTTTGCAAATCCCCAAAACAATTAACGTGATCAATACAAGGCGCCCAAAATCCAACCAAGATCTTCTCTAAAAGGTAAATGCTTGGGCCAGTAAAGCTCTTGGAGATTTTGATTCAAAATTAAATGCGCTATATAATAAACTGGCTGATTGAATGTTTCATCCACAGGATGGTCATCATGACAGAATGTACACTATTGGAGGAGACATACAAACATACCTGATAAAAAACGACGATAATTAATCCACAACACTCAGAAGGACGTGGTATTTCCCAAGACCTCATTCATCAAATCAATGTCATCCGATTTGGTCACTATTGTGAGCTCATCTTCAGGTGGCCAAGGCGGTTTTCCACTTTAAATGTTACCGACGACGGTATGCTTCAAATACACTGAGTATGTCATTTTATGGAAGAGCAAACAGATGGGTTAAAAAAAGTTAATGGACTGACAATGAGGGAGTGGGATAACAGGGTGGACACATCAAGCAAGAGAATGAATGAACAATAAAGAGGAGAAAGTGAGGAGGGAAGGAGCTGCAGCAACCTACAAGTAAGAGTTTCAGGTTAGATTGGTTTAATGAGGGAGAGAAGATAGAGAATATAGCAAGGAGAGATGGGGTGACACGGAATTGGTGGGGCACCAATTTCTTGAAACCTTGGAGGGAAGTTTAGGATAGAACCTAAAGGGTAGTTCCACAAACAGAAGAAGCAAGGATCAAAACTGGGGAGGTGTACCGTAAGCCTGGATTTCGGAAGTTTAATAGAAGGGGTTACTGGAAGAACAGGTGCATCCTGGAGGGGCTGGAGTGGGAGTGTTGGAGGATGGAGAAAACAGATAGAGCTCGACTGGAGACTGGAGGGGAGGCCTGTGAATAACAGAAACCAAGGAGTGGCAATGCCCTGTCTGTAATGTAACAGCAACAGACCTTGTGCTTCAGCTTCTTCACAAGAGATCCCAATAACTCAGAGAGCTTGAGATTCCACAGAATCTATGGGAGACAGATGTGATGCTGGGGTGCCAGCCTGTAATGGAGAGCAATATTCCGTTGAGCTGCAGAGAATAAAGGCCCTGTAGACGGAGTGGTTCTGATTTTTCAAGGAATGACTTGGACCGAAATCCCAATTTTGCGACAGAATTCAAGTCCAAAGGCCTACATTTGCAAGCAATAATGCAAGAAATTTGATGCCAAGCAAGTACGAACAGAGAGAGAGAGAGGGGACAACAGGCTTTGCCTTCTTTGCAAAAGATGATATGCTACAAGGTTCAGCACCCCCTACTGGCATTGTATCGGGTCGCAGTTTATATGGTCAGCATTGTTTCGTTTTTATAGTGAGTGATATAAGTCTCATGGAGGAGCTTGTACATGTATCACATTCAGGACAAAACCATTAGTAGACATCAATGTACTGTCCCACGAATTACAAGAACATTAGTAGGTAATGGGAGGAGGAGGGAAGGAGACACAGTAATCTACAAGTAAGAGTGTCATGCAAGGTAGGTTTACTGGGGTAGATAAGATAGCGAGGAGGGATGGGGTCGAGGGAGCTACATGACACCAATTGCTTGAAGCTCTTCCACCAGCTTCGACTCTGTATACAAAAAAGAATGGGAAAACAGGTATGGAATTGAGAGTTGAACATTGGATCCCTATCATGATCCAGGGGTTCTGAAAGGCCAACCCAACAGAGTTGTTTTGGGAATCGAACCAAGGTAAAGAGTTTCAGGGTAAGGATGCTAATGCTGAGATTTCATGCGGACCTCAGGGCTATGTCTAGGATCATTAATTATGTAATAATTGGTTCTATTAATTAGATAGCGACGACGCAGATAATTCGTTTTAAAAAGCTCTTTTCGTCTCCTTCAAACTTGCGAGAATCGTGTGATAAATGTCATCAAATTGCATCCAATTTGCTTGTAGCAATTATGACGAATTTGGTTTGCAACATGAAAATGAGGAAATAACCGAAAGCATTGGAGGAAGTTTAAGGGATTTCACACTCAGGTCGACCAGCCTGGACCCCATGTTTTCAAAATCAACTCGATATATTCAACCTTGGGGCTTTCATGCTCTCTGAGGATTCATGAATCCGCCAAACAAATCAAACAAACAAACAACATTCACGTACAAAGAAACGGTAACTAAGTGAATGCAAACGAACCTTCAGCGTGCATTACGTCAGTGCCAATAGGTTGTTATGGTTAAATTTATCTGGTTACATGAAGCTACATTCCGTGTTTGATGGCAAGACCAATTAAAGTACCTGTTTGACCGTTTATGGGGCTTGAATCGAAGTGGAACTTTTATAAATCAAGGGTATTCTTGTGTTGCAATTATACCCTCACCTCAACACAACACATCCTGATTGCGGATACGAAGACCTTTCTACCTTCACCACGACCTCTTTGACAGGTGCAAATGGAGGCCATAGTTTTCAATTCTGCTGTAGTGAACCGGTGTCCCAGTCTGTTTTCAACGGGTCTTTGGCTAAGGCCCAAGCTACCTTCCATCTGCACGAAAGGTGGGGGATAATAGAACAAGACTTGTCCCCCTCCATTAGAGACCAGTCAGCTTGCTTCCAAAGTAATAGAATCCATAATAGCAAATGGGTAAGTCGTTCCTCTTCTCCAATTTAATTATTGTGGACCATCAGTTTGGATTCAAGCAAATGTCAGATCCAATGCTCTCACTACTAAGGTAATGGATTGAGGTCATAAATCTCAATCGAGAAGTCAGAGCGGTTTCCATAGATGTAACTTGCCTTTTGACACAGTCTGGCATCTTATATTTCTTGTTAAATCCTCTACATGAGGCATTCACGGCCCTCTTCCCAGCTGTCTTGAAGATTCCTTAGTGTGTCGAGAATTGTTGTCGCTCTTGGTGACAACTTCTCTGCTCTTATTGAGCAGGCATATATCAGGGCAGAGTTTTGTAACAAATCAGGTCTCCGGTATACGTCAATAGCATCTTTGCCTCCAATACCACTTTTCCAAGGACTTTACGCCATTACAAATGGTCTTCACCCCATTAACGGAAAAGCCGTCAGGTGATCCCTGTCAACAAATTTAGAGAAGCATCAGGGTGGTTTATAAAATGCAACTACAATTCAATGCCAGCCAATCCCTCTTTGCCAGAACTGGAAGTATTACTCGATGGAGTACGACTCGGCAGAGTCCTGCTACCCACTATGGGCTTGCGGATCCTACATCCCCACACTGCTGGAGTAGTCTTAAGCTTAAAGTATCGGTACCATTGATTGCGGTCTCTCACCATTGAAATATGAGTTTCCTTTTTGTTTGACACTACCTATCGTCTCATCATACATGCACCCTCTACGCAATCAACTATCTACTTCTGTCCACCCTCAGCCAGATCACAGTTTATAAACTCGATCGCCTATAGCCTCCGACATACAAGCGTTCTTCTTCCCCATCCTGTGCAATTATGTCAGTATATTCATCCAATCATGTTCCTCCATGGAACCCCTCAAGAGCAAATTGTGGGCAGACTCTTCCACCCCCCCCCCCCACCCCTTGTATCTGCTAATTGATCTGTAATTCTTCTGTATTCTTGATTTATTCCACTCGGTTGTCATTATGTTAAACTGCACACTTCCTTAATTTAACCATATGATGCTTGACACCTGCATAGACATGAAATGGAAGCATGTGTGCATGTGTGTGAGCAGGTACATCACACGTATTACCTGCATGCCATGGTGGTGGTGAGGAAGACTAGCGTTAGCATGCCCGGGATGCACACTGCTGGCGATGTTTCCGTACAGTGGTTGGCTGTTGGGAAGGTGCAGGTATCCTGGTAGTGATCCTGGTAAGGGGCTCTGACTGTAATCCATGTCCACCTGCAATTGGGGGTTCAGGACGAAAGCAAATCGCTAATGAAATCACAATAAATCATTCATGTATGTCAAAATCTTCTCAAAGCGACTGTTAGTCATGAATGTTCTCCAACCTTGACATAGTCAAATTTACCGTGTTTAGTTTCTTTCCCTTTAAAATACTCATCATGTGACCAATTTTAAGGATGTAGGGTACAATTTGTTTGTTTTGTTTGATTTGTTTTGTTTGTTTGAGAATTTGTCAGAGTCAGAATTTAAGAATTCTGATTATGCTGCTTTGATATGAACATGTGCTGATGTGAAAGTGAGTGCAGGGAGGGAAAAGGATATTTTGCATTGATGAACCATCTGTGCAAGAATGACCTGATCTTATAGCTCAGAGGGAGTGTATTCACCTTAGAGCTGTCTAGTCTGGGTTTGATTGCTGACCCAACTACAAACCGTCATCCTGGTGCTTCACAGTGATGTAGCTAAAAGTGCACTGTCCATCCGATGGCATGTTAAGCCAGCCGTCCTGTTTGCTAGCCATTCACTGGTGGATGTGAAAGATCTCACCATGCCATTCGCAAGAGTAGGCAATAGTGCCGTGGCCGTACCCTGACCAAATTTTAGATCTGCATCAGCATCACAGCCTCATCTTCAGAAATGATGCAAGCAGCATCCAGCCGCTGGGCTGCATACACATGATCACAGATGTGATTGGTTTAAAGTTTAAACCATGTAAACGTGGTCGTGTAATTCAAGTTAAAGCCCATACTGGAGAAATATTTGGTTGATTATGCACGGAAGTACAGTTGTTATACCAACCAGGTTTCAGTGCAGTAAAGAGGGACATACAAGCAATGCTTCATGTCTCGGCATTCTGTAACTTCAGTAAATTCAGTAAAGTAGTCTGTCAGTTTGTCCTGAACATGATTGACATACAAACTCCTCCATGAGCCTTTGAGTCCTGGAGAAATAACAACAGTAAAAGTCATGTATATCAGACAGTAAGTAAAGGTAAAGTGCTAATTTATCAGAAAATAGAGCTATGTAAATGACCAGTGACGTCACTGCCATTCCCGATAAACAATAAACAATAAAGTAAACAATTTGTAAACAATAAACGGACGTTTTTATGGATCTCCCCCTACAGTGCCAGTAGGGGGAGATGAATTCTGGAACCTGCCTCTTCAGAATGGGACGTACCGTCTTCAGGGTCGACATTGAAGTTTTTGGCATTAAAGATCGCACGATATTTCAAACAACAGCAAGCCAATGTGTTCTGGTATCCTACGAAATATGATTAAAAATCTGGAATGGAGAACAAAATGAAATTGGAGGGGAAAAATGGGAAAAGGACAAACCTCAACAAAGTCGGATAGATTAACTCAAAGGGAATGAAACGGAAGACCAAGAAGGAACCCTAAGAAGTAAAGAGCGAAGATGGAGTCATCGGGAGGAACCTGGAGAGGATTCGGGTCTCAGCCGCTACTCCGCAACCCTCAAACCCATCCAGGCGAAGCAAGTGAGCCTCGCAGAAAAAAATTCTGCAAGAATTTGCTTTTCCTTCAAGAGAAAATGAAAGAGAGAAATAGGGATTCAAGAAATGGAGGAGAAGGAAAAGCAAGAATAAGAATGAATAAAGAGAATTATGAAGAAAAAAATAGAAAGAAATATAAAAGGAACAAAGAACAAAGATGTCAGGAACAACCCAAATAGATAGATTTCAGCAGTTATTCTCCAGGCTCAAACGCAGCAACATGTACAAGCTACCAGAGGGTAAAATCGATAGACACGGTAAGGACAATTGAGAAAACCTGTAACTCCATTTACCAAAACCACTCCTTAATAATTAATGAAGAGGGAAAACAGGAACTATTTATCATCAAAATTAGCATGGAGAAAACATTTACAAGAACTACTTTAGGGTCATTTTACTGCATCCTATCACTGCCTGGTGAATGTGGGTCTCTCAAACACCGGCGGTGAGTGTGGGTCCCACAAACACCGGTGGTGAGTGTGGGTCTCACAAACACCGGTGTTGAGTGTGGATCTCACAAACACCAATGGTGAGTGTGGGTCTCACAAACACTGGCGGTGAGTGTGGGTCTCACAAACACTGGCGGTGAGTGTGGGTCTCACAAACACCAGCGGTGAGTGTGGGTCTCACAAACACCGGCGTTGAGTGTGGATCTCACAAACACCAATGGTGAGTGTGGGTCTCACAAACACCGGCGGTGAGTGTGGGTCCCACAAACACCGGCGGTGAGTGTGGGTCTCACATACGCCAAAGGTGGGTGTGGATCTCATAAATTCTGCCAGTGGGCATGGACCTCACAAACTCTGCCAGCTGGTGTGGATCTCACATACACCAAAGGTGGGTGTGGATCACATAAACTCTGCTGGTGGGCGTGGATGTCACAAACTCTGCCGGTGGGCGTGGACCTCACAAACTCTGCCGGTGGGCGTGGACCTCACAAACTCTGCCGGTGGGCGTGGACCTCACAAACTCTGCCAGCTGGTGTGGATCTCACAATTTCTACTGGCTTGTGTGGATCTCCCAAACTCACAAACACCAGAGTTCCCTCTCTGGGGTGGACTGGTCCATAATGTTGACAATTAATTTCTCTTCCCAGTATTGACTGCATTACAATCCTATGGAGATGTTGGGGGCTGTATCTCTGCTAAGCTCATGCCTAATATGTGGAGCCTTGGCAACTGTTTCGCCAGAAGAGCCTTTTAAAATTTATAAGTTTTTTGAGGGTGAATCAAAAAGTACCTGCAATGTATTTTTATTTACATAAGTAAAAAAGACATAAATGTCATATTCCCCGTTGTTTTAGTAATTTGGCTGCTCGTCGATATTTATGTACAACTAAAATGGCCGCCAGTCTACCAGTCGGCCATCTTTAATCAGATTGCAATATAAAGGGAGGGGCACGTGTATGCCAACATGTACTGTGCTTGTGCTGAGTTTGAACAAAATCGGACCATGCATGTCCGAGAAATGGTTGAGGACGTGTTAAACATCGAGTTTTTTTTACAACTAAAATGGCCGCCAGTCTACCAGTCGGCCATCTTTGATCAGATTGCAAAATATAATTAGTTGCAAGTGTATGCCGTTGTGTACTGTGCTTGTGCCAAGTTTATACAAAATCGGACCATTCTTGTTGGAGAAATGGTTGGGGACACGTTTAAGTAACATAACGGCCGCCAGTCGGCCATACTGTATCTGATCTTCAACAAAAAATGGCGTGCATTTGTAATCCATCATTCATTATCTGCTTGCCAAGTTTGAACAACATCGTTAAATACATGTCTGAGAAATGGTTGAGAAATATTCAACATCATGTTTTTCACAACTATAATGGATGCCAGTTGGCCATCATTGATCTCATCTCAAAATAAAACGATGTGCATATGTACACCATCATTCATTATCTGTGTGCCAAGTTTGAATAAGACAGGTGAATGCATGTATGAGAAATGGTTGAAGACATGTTTGACACCAGGGTTATTGTCTTTACAACTAAAATGTCTGCCAGTCGGCCATCTTGGATTCTATGTCAAAAAAAGAAGACGTGCATATGTATTCAATCATGTGTTGTCTTTGTGCCAAGTATGAATAAAATTGGTCCATGCATGTCCGAGATATGGTTGTGGACGCACGCACGCACAGACATGAAAATCGACACCAAATCCATAAGCCCCCATTTCAGACTAAGTCCAACGGGAGCTAATAATATAAATGCAATTGAGCATGCACAAAAGCATCGTTTTTCCACATAGTCCCCCTCCTTTTCAGCAGACTTAGTACATCAGTTCACAAGCTTCTGCATGCCCTCGAAGAAAAAAAAATTTTTGACTGAGTGACGAGCCACACACGCACCACTTCTTTGATTTGTTGGTCACTGGCAAAGTGGCGGCCTCTTAAAGAGTCTTTGAGTGAACTAAACAGGTAAAAGTCCAAAGGGACCAGGTCAGGACTGTATGGAGGATGTTCCAACGCCTCAATTTGAATTGCCAGAGGGTTTCCAGGGTGGCAGTGTGTGGATGGGCATTGTCCTGCAACAATGCAACACCTTTTGACAGTTATGTAGCCCTCGGCATTTCTATCGAAAAGCTGGTTTCAACTGGTCCCGGAGCATTTCACAATAACGGACACTGTTTACTGTTGTGCCCCTCCACCCCCCCCCCTTTGATAGTGTTCCAAAATTGGGCCTTGTGAGTCCCAGAAAAGTGTGAACATCACTTTTCCCATCAATGGTTGACTTTTGAACTTCTTTTTGATGAGTAATATCGGATGTTTCCATTCCATACTTTGGTGTTTGCTCTCTGGCTGTAATGGTGGATCCACGTCTCGTCTCCAGTGACAATGCATCTCAAAAAAGCATTCCCTTCATGAGGAAAGCTGTTCAAAATGCTTTGGTAGATTGTCACACGCTTGTGCTTGTTCTCTTCTGTGAGTTGTTTTGGAACCCATCTTGCAGAAACTTTATGAAAGCCAAGTTGGTTGTTGTTGATTTCATGTGCAGAACCATGACTGATGTTCAGATGTTGTGCCACTTCATCAATAGTCGATCGTCGGTTATCTATAATCATGGTGCGGACTCCTTCAACATTTTCTTCTGTTGTGGATGTGGATGGGCATCCACATCGTTCATCATCAATGACACTTGTGCGACCATTTTTTAACATGGTAATCCATCCTACACACTTTACTGCGGTAAAGCCCTGTTCCAATATTGTGCTGAAATTCTGCGATGGATTTCTGCCCCTGGTACACCTTCAGTTCATAAAAATCATATCATTGCACGCTGCTTTTATTTGGTGCAAATGGACAGCAGAGCGGTCATGTTAACTCCGTTACCACGACACAACTACTGCTTCACAATGGTGAAAACAGTTCATGCTTGTACTTGCAAGTACAACAAGCAATGCAGTTAATACAACACAGTTTTCAATAAATCATTGCGGATACTTTTCGACTCACCCTCGTCCATTATATATACCATAAACCAAAAAGAACAATGTGCTTTGGTTTACTTAATTTTCACAAGTTCACAGAAACAGTCATCTAACGACAAGTCTAATCAGATCTGACGATAAACTTCCCTCTTGCAATGCAAACTACCTCACACCGCATACCAGAAGTTACATTTTTGAACTCAGGCCAGAGGTACCTTTGGTACACAACTTGCTTCTTTCTGCCAGAGGCACGTGCGCGCACGTGGCGCATGCATGCACACACGCACACAATTGTATCATCATGTTTTAGGGGTTTGCCTCAAACACATACAAAAGACATGTTATGATTTTTCATCATGTGTTGTCCATAAATACTTGCTGGGTATTTAAAATCCCATGTTTTGTTTTTTGTTTCACTTTTTTTGGTAGACAGAGTCAAGGCTCGTGGAAGGGCTATAACACTGAATTGATCAGGATGCAACAGAACAAAATGAACAGTAGAGAAAGGGGGAAACACCAACAGTAGAGTTGAAGGACAAAATAGAGGGAAACTTGGACAAACGATGGGTGTGGAGACGAATGAGAGCAAGGGAGGATATATGGGGTTGATAAGATGGGTGCAGAGGGAAACTCTTAGGAAGGAAAACTGGAAATTTAGGAGGAGGAATTGGGGTGTGGTGGGGGAGGGTTAACAAAGGTAGAAAATATCATGGTTTTGGATTGGGGATGATCTGAGATGGTAGTGAAAAGCTGTCTTGAAGGCCTGGAGGGAGGAATGAGATTGAAGAGAATGTGGAAGTTGGTTCCATCGGCAGGAAAGAAGATGAAGAAATGAGTGGAGGTGAGCAGTGATTCTGGATTTTGGGAATTTCACCAGAAGCGGGTTTATTGAGGGAAAGAAACAAGCAGGGAAAAAGCAAAGGGTGCGAATCGAGAAAGGAGGCGTTACAAGACAGAGAGATCACTAACCTGTCTACGATGAAAGTGTGATAGACCCAGAGACTCAGCTTCATCACGAGAGATTCCAATAATCTGGAAGGCCTTGGTTTCCTTGGTGTCAACCTAAGCAAAGTGTGAGTCAGAGGCACTAGGCGAGAGGGGAGAGGTACTTCATAAAGCAGCAGATGAAGGCCTTATAGGTGGATAAGAGTTCAAGTGTGCCAAGGAAGGACTTTGAATGATGCAGGATATCCAGTTGATGACTGGCTTTGCAGGCCAACTTTGAAATGTGGTTTGCCCAAGAAAGATCATGGCTAATAGTGAGACACAGGCGTTTGAGTGATTGAACTTCAGAGAGAGAGAGATTTTTGGATTTAAGAACATATTCCAGGTGTTTGACGAGCTTGTGATTTTGTAACCTGCCTGTCTGAGGATGAGGGATGTCATGTGAGAGGGTGGAGTCATTAGCAAATAGATAAAGAAGATTTTCCAGAGAGTCAGAAAGAACATTGATGAAGACTCGGAATAGGACTGGGCCCAGAACATTGCCTCGTTGCACTCAAACCTTAACAGGAAGAGGAGATGAAAGGATTGCATTGAGAGACACATGTTGGCTACAAGAATGGAGAAAGTCATTAGGCCATGTGTGGAGTTGGCCCTGGATGCCATAGACAGAGCGTTTGGAGAGAAAGGCAGGATGTCCGACTGTACCAAAAGATATGTTCAGAGAGATAGCCCTGATCTCACGTCTGATATCGAAGGGCCTCCATCCTTTGTTGAGAGAGTAGAAGCAGCATGTCCAAGGTAGACTGACCTGATCAGAATCAGAATCTGTGATCTGAGATGAGGTCGTTGGAGAAAAGGAAGGATTTCATATCAACTGTGATGATGGATTCAAAGATCTTGCTGATGATCAGAAGTGAACTAATAAGTCTGCTGTTGTAGGGATTCGTTTTTGAACTTTAAAAAAAGTATAATGTGGTGATGTTGGCTGATTTCCTCTTCTCACGAAAGGAGTCGGCTGTGGTGCCATTTGAAGAGAGGGAATGCGTGGATGGGGAGCATACTCCAGAGACAGATTTAACAAGGCACCACTAAGTTTTAGAGGAGGGAAACAAGTTTGAAAGTTCCATCTTGAGGTTGGACATATGTTGTTTTCTGGCTCTCTTGAGAGTGGACACACAATTATTGTGGGCTTTGTGGCACGAGCTGAGATTGCCTTTGGTCAGGTTTGCTTTCCAGGAAGACAAAGCGAGCTATTTCTGAGCAACTGACTCACCACTGGATTCAATGTTCCATGGGTGGGAAGAATGTGAGGATAATTAAAGGTGAGATGGGATGAATCTGTGCATGAGAGAGAGAGAGAGAGAGAGCAGGTTCCTGTAGAAGAATTCCCAGGTTGAGTTAATATCAGGGGCAGTAGATATGGGAGACCAGCATTGAAGTGAGATGGCTGCTTGCAGCCTCTGCCAATCTGCCTGAGTGAACTGTCAGACTCGCTGGCGGTGAGGCACCTCTGAGAATAGCCAGAGAAATGTTGAGCTCTCACAAGTATATGATAAAATGAAGCAATTGGTACAGAAAAAGAGCAAAATAAATTTGTAGGAAAAATAGTCATCACCAAGTCGAGAAGGGAA
This sequence comes from Eptatretus burgeri, assembly GCF_056783735.1. Classification (NCBI taxonomy): domain Eukaryota; kingdom Metazoa; phylum Chordata; class Myxini; order Myxiniformes; family Myxinidae; genus Eptatretus; species Eptatretus burgeri. The sequence continues at coordinate 79,014,125 of NC_140963.1, read as the reverse complement.
GATTTGCCATTGGGAGAAATCCAGGTTGGAAAGCTCACAGATTGAGTCAGTCACATGGAGTCACAAAAGTCCTTTGCTGAAGTGTCATAGCTGGTTTAGAGAGGTACCAAAACCCAGCCAATTTGCATGGTGACAATTAAGATCAACATGTCTGAGGAAGAGAGTTGGGATCCATCCATCCATTGGGACCATACTCTGTGCAGAGCATTGGTGCTGCTTAAGCAGTCTCCTTGGCTATTGGGCACAATCCTGGACGGGTCGCCACTCCGACACAGGATAACAGCAAGCTGGCATTCATTTTGCCGATCTCAGAAGGATGACAGGCAAAGTCAAGCCTGCCTGGGATAAATTCAACAGCCGAGTGGGATTTGAACTCAAGATCCAAGCATCCCAAGCCCATCACCCTAACCATTAAGCCAACACCAGGCATAAAGTTGGGATGAACAGTTAAAAGTTGGTCCATATTGTCTGAGAGAGACATGCAGATGAAGTCATCACTGTTTGGAAGATGGTACAAGGAATTACAAGGAAATTTTTATGCGCAGGAGGAGGCCATTCATCCCATCATGCCTGCACCACACCAATACCAGATTTAATAAATCCGTCCATACCCCTTCCCTTCGTGTGCAGCCTTTTGGCTGCGACACTGGTACTCATTTCACTGACCTCGGAAGGATGACAGTCTAAGTTAACCCCCTGCTGTTAATTCAGTAGCCAACGGGACTTGAACTCAGGACCCTAGGATCCCAAGCCACCACCCTAACCGCGAAGTCAACACCAGGTTAAAAAGACCAAGTACAACACAAAGATAAACAAGAGGTGGGAGCAGAGAAGTCGCAGTCAAAGGTAGGCTACTCCTGGGGGTTTGGATGTGTAAGATCAGAACAAGGGCAAAGACAAATTGAGTTTTTGATGCAAAGTGCAACTCCACTGCTGGGGCAGCGTTCAGGTCTATCAAATCGGAGGAGACAATAGCTGGGCAGAGACACTATAAGGAGTCAATAACAACCTGTGTGAGGGAAGGATTCTGTTAAATCGGTAATGTCTGGTTTATCAGCAGCGGGCCTGGATTGAAAGATCTGTCAGGTTGGAGTGGAGACCTCAGATGTTTGAGGTCCACACAGATAGGGACAGTGGAGGAGGCATTGGGAGGATCGAGGACAGAGTGGAGTCTTTGTGGGGGCAGGGTGAGAGGAGGCTTTGAGGAGGTAGGGGTGGGGTGATGGGTGATGCAGAAGGATTGGACATGAATTGGAGGGATTCTGATTTCCAAATCATAAATTGGATAAATGGAGATAAAGATTATGGGAAGGGTGGTAAGAATTTTTGTTGAAGGCATGGAGAAAAGTGGTGCTGTAGGTGCGGAAGGACGATTGGTGGACCAAGCACTTAGCTGACAGACAGTTTTGGAAATAATATTTGTGAAGAAGAAGAAGAAGAAGAAGAAGAAGAAGAAGAAGAAGAAGAAGAAGAGGAAGAGGACTAGATCGTGGTGAAGAAGAAGAAAATGTGGGGTACTCCTGACAGAGAAATAATGTAAGTGAAGCATTTTTAAATATTTTAAAATGCTTTTCAAGGAATAAGGAAGAAGCGTGCATAGTCAATGAAGATTCAGTTTGGAGATATTGAGAAAAGGCAGAAAAAACAAGAAGCGAATACTCTGGGGGGATGGCCAGACGGAGGCCCCTGGAGTACCGGCGGAAAGTGGACGCAGCGACGCGCTGTTCTGGCACATGCTCCCATACCTGACCTGACCTGAATACTTCGATATCGTGCGGCTGGGGGCAGTAAAAGTCTAGGTTAAGAATGATGAAACAATTTTGCAGTTATAAAATTTAAATGTAGACACGGTGAATTCGCTTGCATGACGGGAAGAGTTGTGACGTTGGACAAATTTCTATTTATAGCCCTCAGATCAAAGGGACGTACGCGGCCATAATTGTGACAGAAGACGTGACAGAAGACACAGGACAGAATAGCCAATTATAGAACAGCGCGATGTTGCCGCGTTGTAAAAAGGATAGCGTACAGGAAGTACAGGCAGGAAATTCAAGTGGAATGAGATTGTTGTGGAGTGAAAAAAATTGTTAATTTTTTTTTTTTTGAAGAGAGGAAAATAGGATAATGTTGAGGAGGTAGAAAGTACAATATTTGTGAAGGAAGAAACAAAATGTGGAACACAACACCGAAAAGGACATCATTTTCACAGTGGCTATCTGAGGAGTAGGCCTTGAACAACACAAAAACAAATTCAAACAAGAAAAAGAGCAATCAGAGATCGCAGACCCTCACCAGGACTTCTTTTGATTGGTGTATTTTTATAGGTTTTAGGGTAAATCCAATATGGCTGCCAAACCATGTGACCTATGATTTCATTTGTGTGAACCTTTTGTTCCTCATGGACAGGCGGTCATACGTGTAAAGTTTCGCCTCGATTTGTTCAGCCACTTCAGAGAAGGTTTTTAAAGGTTTCAAAAAAAAGGGCTGCTGAATCACGTGACCAATAATGTCACGAATGTTTTTTTCTGTGGACCATCTTATCCCGAAATGACCCTCAAACATTTTCATACTGATTGGATGTGGCAATCTGCATATGCAATTAAGATGTCATAAATTAAGATGTTCTGTTCATATTTTTCCCGTTTTTCCAATAAGACTGCCACACCATGTGACCTATGACATCATAATTATTAAAACATTCTCCATGAGAAGTCGCATCAATGGTGAAAATTTCGTCTTAATCCGACAAGCGGTTGCAGAGAAAAACACAAAAGCTCTGTGCAGACAAACATACAAACAGACAAACGGACTAAAATGCAATACCCTCTCCTCTGGCGAGGGTAAAAATACAGCACAGCAAGGTAAGATTTAACACGGAAAATTGGACGGAAGCACAAACAACAACACGAGGCCGAAAATAAAACAGAAAAACACGACAAATCCGTTTTAGAAAACTTAGCCTTATTGAGTTGAGATGGAAGCGGCAGCTGCTGATTCGACTGCGGATTCGACTGACACTGGAACAATCCCCGAACCAGAAGTTCACAATTATGGCATCGTCTCACAAACCCAAATACATGACTGATTTACCAGTTTCAGCTTGGCAACCAAATGCATGGGTAAACTTTTCTAATTATTGAATCATATTAATAGTAATCCTAAACTAGCAAATGTTCACATTTACCTGAAATTGTTTAAGATTGATCTTTCTCCCCAGATGCTAATTCTAGCCGTGAAAATTGCCCGAGACCCTGTCGCAAAAAAAAAAAAACTAAACCAAAAATGAAAGCTGGCACAAAATAAAGGGCAGCCTTTACTTTGTGCCAGCTTTCAGCAAACTCCAAACTGTATTTCAATCTGAGTCATATGTTTGTCACTCAGAAGACATTTATATTTGCCACAAGTGGTGCACGTGCACATGAAACGGTATTATTGCACTTTTCAATTATTTATGTCGATCATACAATGATGACATATGTCAAATGTCAGACATTATATGAATGTGTCACTTTCGGACATAAGAGGTGTTTTGACAGAGGAAGAACATGTGGAATCCATCCCACCCATTTGGACATTTCGGCATTAATCCCATCCATTTGGACCTTTTGGCATCCATCCCATCGATTTGGATCTGTCAGCATCCATCGCATGAATTTTAACCTGTTGGCACCCATTTCATCCATTAGGATCTACCGGCATCCATCACATCCATTTAAAACTGTCGGTATCCATCCCATCCATGAGCACATGTTAGCACCCATCCCATTAATTTGGAGCTGTTAACACCAATCCCTTCCATTTTGACCTGTCAGCATCCATCTCACACATTTGACATATTGGCATCTATCCTACCCACTTTGGACATGCCAGCATATATCGCATTCATTTGGATTTATTGGCATCCATCCCATTCACAAGTGAAATGGGTACGTGAAGTGTATCAGCATGAGGCTGGTGTACATAGTTCCATCCAGAGAAAGGGTTTTGAGGCACACGTGAGGGCTGAAAGTTAGAAACCCTTGGTTTTACCTCCAGTGCATTAACCAGATTATGCGTAATTCTTCCAGGCAGGACAAGCCTTGAATTGATCCCATTCCTCACCACCAAAACGTTCCAATATTCGCTGCTGGCATAACTGAATCCAAGTTCGATTGAGTCAACACTCAAACAGTGGTTGGGCACCAATATGGAGACATTAAGGCAAGGCATCAGAAGATACGTGCTGATTAAGCGGCACTCTATTCACATTATTACAATGCTCAAATCATTGCAAACTACAAAGGCAGGAGGTAAAGTAATTGCTCAGGAATAATATTTAGAAACTCGTAAATAAATGTTTTTTTCTTTTGAGGGCGTCACCCTGGTGGAGCAGATGTGTTATATCGACATGACTTACATTTGTACGTTGTTGTTCATTTGTGACTGGAAAAACACAAGCAATTTTTGGCATTATTTTCTTGGCAACCCAAAATGACAATAAAAATTGACCATGTGTCATAACTTGACCAACATTTGAACAAATGCTTCATTGGCAATCAAGTTGCTCGAGTTTACCAGAACTCCATTTTACGCAATTCCGTTGATAGTTTTTATCCCTGCCTGTGTGCATTCATCCAATGATATTGCAATTCCTAATCAAGCAATTTCACTCAAGGAGGTATGACTACTCACAAGTGGATGTGTGAGAAAATTTTACAATCCATTGGGTTTTTTCACCTGTGGTGTCACACAAGAGTATCACTTAAGTCTTACGATATTACCTATGGGTATCACCTATCTTTAATCTGGTAGCAGTATTTAAATTATGGCAAGCACTTAAAGATCATAAAGACAAAATGCAGAGTAGACCATCATCAAATTCTTAAGAGATAGGATTCATAAGGCCTCAGTCACATTTGCTCTACGGCGAGGATATGGCGGCCGTACGCCCTCTGAATTGACAGAAACGTGCGGCGGCCGCAGAGAAACTGAGGTGGCCTCAGGGAGGCCCTACACCGTTTGGCTATATTTCACAGGCCGTAGGGGCGCCGTGGAATTATAGCGCGGAGTTATAACTTTTTTTCATTTCTACGTTCGCCGTAGCAATTCGACAAGCCAAGCTATGACGTAGATGTGTTCCACGTCGACCGTACGTAGGGCGTACGGTGGGCTTGCGTTATTCTTGTGGCTACCGTAAGCTCTTCTCAATGAAAAATGAATTTTCCCAACCCCCAAAAAATTACAGCAGCCGCACTATTTCCACGGTCACCGTACGGTGGCCTTGCGGTCTGTGTGACTACTTGCGGGCAACACAGGGTCGACGCACAGTTCGCCTACGCCCAGAATCTGGTGCCCCCAGAATCCCAATTTAATTCGTTCCAGGAGGCTGTTCGGATTGCAAAAAGTTCGGATTCCAAAAATATTTTCCCAATAAGAAATAATGGAGTGAATTAATCCGTTCGTGGACCCAAAGAAAACCCACTTTCAAGACACTTTAAACTGAAATTCCCCATGTTTAAGCTAAAATAAGATGAGTAAATGACCTTCGGTGGCGGTGCATTGTATGTAAACTGGTACAATCACCACATCCAAAGGTCCACACAGGCTCGTGCTCCGGCCTGGGTTTCGATCGCTCGTGCACTCTGCGAGAGCGCTGCCCCCAGGGCAGCTCATCAAACATGATGCCCGCAGAACCACAATCACTTTCATCAAACGCATCGGGCTGACGTAATCATGGATATTCCAAATTACAACCGGTTTTGCTGTGAAATTCAATCCTTGCCCGACAGTCCGTCACACCACGTGATCGGATTGCTTTTTTTGTAATCAATTAAAACACGATGATTAAAAAAACAAACATCACAAATGAAGGTGAAAACACGAGGTAAGGCTAAGTCACATTTGGCTCGGCGGCCGGAGGGTCTACAAAATGTATGGGCACTAGCAATTATAAAGCGGCCGCAGTATTTCCACGGTCACACAATGTAGCAGTCACATATGTTTTTATTTTTCGGGTAGACGCACGGCGTATTTATAAATTGTGGAGACCGATAACGTGGGGGTGTCGTACGGTCTTTGATTTGATGTCGCACGGTGACCTGAGGGCGTTCCTGCGGCGGCCATAGAATTTTCAAGGCAGACGCAAGGTGCCCGCAAGACGACTGCAAGGGGACCCTTAGGCGAACGTGCGGCCAGACGGACGGTAACGAATGGGTTAATTTTTTTCATTTTTTTATTTTTACCAGTTCTTTTGTTTCGGCTTGTCGAATTTCTACGGCGAACGTAGAAATGAAAAAAGTTAAAACTCCGCGTTATAATTCCACGGAGACCTTACGGCCTGTAAAATATAGCCATATGGCGTAGGGCCACCCTGAGGCCACCTCAGTTTCTCTGCGGCCGCCGCACGTTTCTGTCAATTCAGAGGGTGTACGGCCGCCGTATCCTTGCCGTAGATCAAATGTGACTGAGGCCTAAAGTATCCATCGACACACAAGAGATGCTTTCACGAGGACTTCCACCGACTAACTGAATGAACAAAGAGCGAAGATGTGGCTCAAACAGGTGGGGGAGACACGTGAACAAACATGAACGCCACATTGTGTTCGGTTTTTTTTTTTAATGTATTAGGTTTTTAGGGCAAAATTTTCTCGAAAAAATTGTTCGGATTCCAATTTGTTCAAACAATGGGGCATTCGGATTCTGGGGGCACCGCGGTATATTATAGTTATAGTATATTCAATTATATATACTGTTATATTTTTATTTCAGCAAAAAAAAGAACTGGTATATATACCCACTCGTTACCGTCCATCTGGCCGCACGTTCGCCTTACGGCCCCCCTGTGGTCCCCCTGCGGGCACCTTGCGTCTGCCTTGAAAATTCTATGGCCGCCGCAGGAACGCCCTAAGGTCACCATGCGACATCAAATCAAAGACCGTCCGGCACCCCCACGTTTTCGGTCTCCACGATTTCTAAATACGCCGTGCGGCTCCCCGAAAACTCTATATTAACATTTCGGCACGCCCCTTTCTTTGTTCCACCATCAGATTTTTGTTACTACATGAAATGAAACAAGATTTGGCACATATACTAATGATATTATTGTCTTCCTTAAGAGGCCCCTCAAAATTCGTTTTGATGCATTTTCACAAACCCCAACGGATTCCATTCAAATTCGGTACGATTATGGCTTTTGGTCCAACTTAGGTCATTGGCTATAAATTTTTTCCATAACACTTCCGATATTCGAAAAAAATCGATAAATTGATATCCCTTTTGGGATTTTCCATTAAAATCCACTCAAGTTTAAGGCCTACGGGGGACGCAAATTTCCACTTTGCCCGGGTTCTGTTTACCTCCGCTACGCCAAGCTGTTAGGGTTAGGGTTAGGGTTTGAGTTAGTGTTAGGGTTAGGGTTAGGGTGAGCTACCCTAACACTAACCCTAACCCTAACAGCTAACCCTATCCCTAACTCCAACCCTAACAGCTAACGATAACCCTAACCCTAACCACTAACCCTATCCGCTAACCCTAACCGCTAACCCTAACCGCTAACCCCGAACCGCTAACAGCTATTCAGGAAATTTGCAAGAAAGCCCGGGCAACAGCGGGCTTTATTGCTAGCCCGAGCAACGCCGGGCATTACTACTAGTAAAAACATATGTGACTGCTACATTGTGTGACCGTGGAAATACTGCGGCCGCCGTATAATTGCTAGTGGCCGCAGATTTTAGAGACCCCACGGCCACCGTGGCAAATGTGACCTGGGCCTAAGTAAAGTGTCAAGGAGAAATTAAAGACAACTTAAACACAAAAAGGGAAATAAAGATTGGAGGAAAGTTTGGGGATTATCAGATGAATCAGCAAAATACAGTGAGGCTTTATGAGCTCAGGAAAATAAAAATATATTAAATTGGAAGGAGGGAGATAAAAGGAGAGGATATGGAAGAAAAGCAAGGACAGTTGAATTGGGAAAGGAAGTTAAGAAGGGTAAAGGGGAAGGAAAGGGGGCTGAAAGGAACATATATAGAAAATGGAAGGGGGGGGGGGTTGGGTTTGTCAATATGGCCATCATCAAGCCCATAAAACAGATAATCCTGATGTAGAGCACCACAGCATAGGGCGAGATAACCTGCTGAATACAATCAATACATCACAAACTAGAATGGCCCTCAGCAGAGCACATACCCCCACCAGGCTGAACAGTTTACATTTTGTATCCCACTTATATGCCGGATCTGAAACCGGACCTTCACCAAAATCTAATCAGCTTGTTCTTGTAACCGACCCAAATCATCCACCAAGTTTTGTCATAATCCATCGACATATTTTTGAGATATCATGCTATATATTGTTTTGGCCCCCATCCCTCAATGGTGAGGAATCACTGAAAATTTGTTGTTAATTCTCTTATCCGGACCTGGATCTTCATCAAAATCGATTCAATTCTTCCTTTTCACACACCCAAACTGTCCACCAAGTTTGGTCCAACTCCACCCATAACTTTTTGAGATATTCTGCTCACAGACAAACAAACAGACAAACACAAACAAACTAGAATGCCACTCGGTAGAATGCATACCTCCACCAGGCTGAACAGTTTATGTTTTGTATCCCACCGATAGACCAGATCTGGATCCGCACCTGAACTAAAATCAAATAAGCTTGTTCTTGTCACTAACTTGACCAACTCATCCACCTAGTTTTGTCATAATTCATCCACAAGTTTTTGAAATACCATACGCATTCTGCTACATATCGCTTTTGGCCTCATCTCTCAATGGTGAAGAATCACTTAAAAAATTATTGGATCCGGATTTTCACCATCATTGAATCAATTCTTCCTTGTCACACATCCAACCTGTCTACCAAGTTTTGTCTGAGTCCGTCCACAACATTTTGAGATATCCTGCTCACAGACAGATAGACACAGACAGACAGACAGACGAGGGTGAAAACAACCTTTGTTTTCCTTCGGTGGCAGAAGTAATAAAATGCCAATTCTCTGCATGAAAACCATGGATGTCATAGAAATGGGGACATTATTATACTACAAGAAACACCCGCTGACTGAGTGACAAGGTGGGGGGGGGGTATTTTATTTTGTGTTGTACAACTTCTGGGAGTTTGATTAATTTTTTTGGCGATATCATCCAGATTTCAAGTTATTCTGTCCAGCAGTGCAGGAGTTCATTTGCAGGTATGACAATTCACTCACTTCTTATGATATTGTTGCGAATTCGTGCCCGCCGGCGTGCGATCGGCCTCTCGACTCGAATGGCGGCCGCCTCGCCCACCGGAACGGACAATTCTGTCGTGACCCTCTCGGAACAACGCCGGGAACTAGTCACGGGTGGGGGTTTAACCCCACCACGACCATGCAAATTGCCCACCCGCGCAATTTTGGGTTGCTCGCCAAATTCGATCTACTGCGCGGATGGTCGACCGGGCGATCGTACCTCGCTGCAGGCCAACTCCGGACACGAACCGCTTAAGCGGTCCGTACCGTGCTATCGGGATAACTGAGCGGTGTTATCGTCGGCCTCGACGGTTAATTATCGGGCGTTTTAAGCCCACTACAAACCCTTTACGTGAAGCAGGATGGAGGGTCAATAAAGAAAAGATGAAGCGAAACGGGAAAACAGTTCACACAATGCACATTTATTACGCGACACACGGAGAGCACACATACACAGCCAAACAGTCAAAATGCACATATAGCAGTTACAACAAGAGAAACAATGACGCAGAGTTACTACCGAATACGCGCACACACGGCAACACTTATACAGTCCTACTTTACAGACGGTGCCAACACACATTTACTCAAAAGCAAAGGAAAGAAGCCACCCTCATAGACAAGGGGGCAGATGGGCCTGTAGGCCAATATGCGCGCGTGACCTGAAGGAGCGGCCAGGTCCGCGAGACCGGGTGGGTCCTACCCGCGTCCTCGTGACGCGTTGGCAGACGAGCCGCAGATGTGGCCGCGTGGCTGTGCTCCGACTCCGTGCTCCTTGGCAGGTTTCGTTGGCACGACGTTTGGAGTGGGGTGGGAACGGGGCCCCCTTTGTTGCACCATCTCAGAGCGGGGGAAAAGCGGGAATTGTTGATGCCCTGGGGGAGGGAGAATGGCTGGCTGGCTTGGGTCCCGCGACGAGCGATCTCCCACCGCGACCTCGTCGCCGACCGCCGTCCTTCTCGCCTCGGACCCGAGCTCCTTGGCCTTTTCCCACAACTCTCCTCAGCTGACTGCATAACCCAACTCGATGCCTTCGCCACCCTTCGCCACCCGACTCCACTCTCTGCCACACTCTGCTGCTGCCACACTCTGCCGCTGCCACACTCTGCTCTCCAACCAAAAACTGACTCTCCCACGATTCGCCTTGCGCTCGCCGTTTTATAGGCCGGCATGAGAAAACAATATGCAAATTTCCGGATCAGAATGACCTCGGGGGCGGAGCCACACTCGCCAATTGGACGGAGGAAAATATGGGCGTGAACCTCCCCTGATCCTATAATTTGCATATTTCGATTTCACACGGACGCGCCTGGAGGCGGGGCCAAGCCGCTCCGCGCTTGCTAATTGGACGGATCAGAAGTGGGCGTGTAGCGTTCTTGATCCAAATTCTCCCTCGGAAAGGCCGCTATTTGCACTCGCGGCTCGGTCCGTATCTTGAACGAGCCCAAGACAGCCCGACGCTCAGTGTTCACAGGTGGTGCGGGAATGGCCGTAGAAGGAGAGAGGTGAAGGTGGTGGAGGGTTTTCGGTGGTGGTTTGATGGTCATGGTGTGATGGCGGTTGAGACGTGGTTGGTTCAAAATAAAGATAGAACAGAAAAACGGCTATCTCAAAGCGTCGCAGCCCGAATGAATCACATAAATTCCCTCTAAACAACGGGTTTGGGGCTAACTACACATGTACTTAGAGTTATCTCACCTACGGGCCCTTCATGGTGTAATGCGAATTTCCACAGCCGTAACAATATCATTATTTATCATAAAAGTAACGAGAACGGCACTCTCCAACGTCACGACATTGACAAATATGCCTCCGCACATATTACTACATCGTTATGCATATGTGTACCAAGTTTTATTTAAATCCCTGAATCCAGATTCAAAATATGAAATAATTCTGGCTGCCAGACTGTGTGACCGATTAATTATTCATGAACACCCTCGTATCCCCAAGGTTTGGGGGAACATCTGGGTGGAAACCTGAAGTTGTACGTGGCCATCACAACTTTTTGAATGTTCTCATGCACACTTAGAATACAACCACCACGTTTCAACATATTTCATCCACCCGTTCAGGAGCAAGTATAAAATACAGACCATGTAAATTGGCTAATTAGTTATCCATTCTATAAAGTTTTCATACAAAGATACTATTATAATATTATAAACCGGATGGGACTTGCAATACACTCTCTCACAAAAGCGTTGCTACACAATACATTTACATAGAGAATATGCATCCCCTCCATCACGCCCCCCCACTCCCTGACAACCCACCCCTTCTGAATCCCTGCTATGAATTATTTTTAGCACTTAAAAAATTAGGCACACACTAAATTTCAACTTATTCCATCTAGCAGTTTATGAGTGCATACAAGTTCAACGCGCGCGCGCACGCACACACACACACACACACACACACACACACACACACACACACACACACACACACACACACACACACACACACCAAAGTTGCAGAGTTGGCTTCTCGGGGTTAAGATGGCATAGCTTGAAAATAGTTATTTCCTTTATTGCATGTTGCAGGGTTATAGTGAGGGAAAATGAACTGTAAAATAAATATATGTTGATATTCGTAAGGATGCAAATGATTATATTTAAAACTGCTTCTCCCTTCAGCCTCTTTTAATGTTTTATCCACTGTAATCAGTCCTTTCGGTACTTTTGAGAACTAGCAGCCTTACACACCAACCGAGGCACAAGTTTTGGCGCGACTGTGCCAGGCCTAGAATTTTTGAGAGGAGTCGACAAGCTCAGGGGAGGGGTTTCCCCTTGAGTGATGCCTGAATGGTTGCACTTTATATAAAATTTAAAATGGGGTGTCACGGAGGAAATAAAAGGGCTGGCTGTCAGCAGCTCGAGGCTTGTTTGGTCTGGAGTTCAGTGAAGGAGGACATGTCATTGAGCTCAAATGTGGAGGCAGAGCCAACAACTCCCACTATCATCCCATCCATTCTTCTCCTGCCTGGAGCCCAACCCCCAGCATCATGCCAAGCTACCCTTTAGACCTGTGTGACCAGGGTTCCTGCCTGCCTCTCATACTCAGGAGACAACGCATTGCACTCACGGTGCCCATATGGGCCGTATTGGGGGTATTCCATGTCTTGTGTTTATTCTCTCTGGTCCTTCTGTGGAGTGTTTGAGGCTTTTAAGGATAGAATAATTAAGGCCTTTGGACTGTACGAAACCCCAGGCCATGTATCTCTTTTATTAGAAATAGGTTGATTACAATGAGTACGTTGCTGTTCTCATCGCCCTCTCCATTCAAATACACACTTTGATTCCATTTATTTTGAATACACACTCATTGAGTTCTTCGGACTGTCATGATGGCAGGGAAAATAGCTGTGTTGGCTTTTAAAAAAATATTTAGGGTTTACAGGATAATTTGGACTTCAGTGAATTTACTTACCCGCTGGGCACGACGATCCACTTGCGTCACCATTTTGAGTGCCTGGCATGGAAGAAAATCGGCCACAGACTATACAAATTAAGCTACGTTTAGGTGTAAATAGTCCCTTTATCCGGCTCAGAGCATCAGGTCCAATTGGCTGATGTGACCACTGTAACAATATAAGTGTTTGGTTTATGCACTCCTGAACTACTGGACAAAATGAATTGAAAACTGGTAGTTGTACTTGGGGTCGAGCCTACACTGCAAGATTTTAGATGCTAAAAAAAAATCATACTCTGGAAATGGGAACTCAACCACTTATGGAAACGAGTTGGAAACTGGTGGTTCACTCACCAGGTGAATGGGAAGGGTAAAAAGAAAAATGTTTTCTTCGTCCCAGGAGTTCAGGGTGGGGCGGACACCCAAATTTCTCGATGTAAATGTGTATCATTTCACACCACCTGGTGGAAGCCTATATTGCAAGTCATAAATCATAAAGTGAGGGAATTCAGATGAGTTCTTTGCTGGGTATGCACAAAATGGACAGATATGGTTAGTCTGCCTGGGGATACCAACAGGGGCCTAGGTCATGTCAGACGTCCTCACTTCCACCAGGTGGCGCTAAAGGATACATATATACATGAGAGAATTGGGGTCTTCCGCCAACCATGAATCTCCCTGACCATTAAATTATTTTACCGCCTAAAACCTTCTCGTGCACCCTGTGGGCACAACCACCAGTTTTCAACTCATTCCATCCAGTGGTTCATTAGTGCAAACAAGTCAAACAAGCAAGCAAACAAACATGCAAACAAACAAATAAACAACTGGTCATAGACCGGTATTTGCAAAATCAGTCACTTTGACTTTGCCCTTTAAACCACAAAAACAATTAGCTTCTAAGTTGGTGAACCAATTCAGTGACCAAATATAAAAATTATGTTCAAATTTCAAGTCAATCAGACAAACAAAACAAAAGACACTTCTCGAACTAGAGAGTTCTTAGAACACAATACCCTGTGCAGTGTTCAAGTATATACAGGAGGGCCTTGCTGTTTGCAAGGGTTACATTGTTGAAAATCCCCATGAACCGCAAATCTGCAAACATAGGGGATAATGGGGAAAATAGGGTGAGGGACTTCAACTTTAAAATTTCTCCAGGCTGCACCCTTTGTTAACATGTTTGTGCTATTTGTTTTCATGAATAAAAGAGTTACAAAGAACATAAAATAAAGTATTATTTTTCCTGTTTTAAGAACATAAAATGCAGTTTATTTTCTTGAGTTATTAAGATCATGAAACTTACCTTTAATCATAATAATGATAAACTTGATCCAATAATGTGATGGTGATGTTGAGAATGGCACCGATAAAGACGAATTGATGGAGATGATGGTGATGATGACGTTGGGGGGTTTGAGGGAGTTATTGTGTTGATGCCCCTATTAATTACGTGAATAAATGTGGAAAGCGAGAAGGACACTCAGTCGAGCGTATACCTCTATCAGGTAATGCCTCATCCACGAGAACATATCAGACCCAATACATTTTTGAAATATCATGCTATTTATCGTTTTTAGCCCTCTCTCTCAATGGTGAAGAATCACTTTAAATATTAAATAATTCTCGTATCCAGATCTGGAATCGGATGTTCGCCAGAATCAAAACAATTAGTCATGTTCACACACCCAACGTGTCCACCAAGTTTCATCCGAATCCGTCCACAACTTTTTAAGATGTCGTGCTATATATCATTTTTGGCTCGATCTCTCAATGGTGAAGAATCACTTTAAAAATCCTAGTAGACGGATCTGGATCCAAATCTTCACCAAAATCTAAATCAGTTCATCCTTGTCACACACACACACAACCTGTCTACCAAATTTAATCCAGATCCGTCCACTATCTTTTTGAGATATTCTGCACACAGACAGACAAACAAACAAACAGAAAGTGGTGAAAACATAACCTCCTTCACCTTCGGTGGCAGGGGTAAAAAAAATAGTTCGCTAACCCGCGATTGTTGGAGCACATTGACCGCAATCTGGAAACCTTGTCTCAGTAAAATCATTGAAATAGAGTGAATTCACAAAGGGGTTAACACACGGATGGCAAGGCCCTCCTGCACTTCAGTTTTAATAAAATAATCATTTTAAAGATCGTTTTTTAAAAATCTGGAAGTTTAACACTCCTGAAGCAGTCTTATACCCCAACCACCCTTATACACTGTAATAAGATGACCCTGAATCGCAATTTATGAGATGGAGGCATTATTGATTGGTGCAGAGCCATTCCAATACACATGCCACACCCTTTAATGCTATATATTGATATATTACACAGTTATTGGAAGTATTATGAAGGCAATTTGTGTTCTGCAGTCTTCAAATATATAATAAAATTTGAATAGAGGTTTAAAGGCGTATAAATAAATAAAATTCCTGGTTTTACCGCCATTTTACCCAGTGTCTATGACAGCACCCTATTTAACACGTTACATGAGTTGTTCATGCCTGTTGTTTGTGTCATTTATAATGTCCTTAAAAACAGTAAATTACCCATTTGGAATGATTTGTTTGACAGCCAGGCAGGCAGACAGAGCAGAAATATTATCTCACTCCTCTCGGCCTCTCTGCGCATGCATGACCAAGACAAATTCTGAGCCAAGGTGTGGTAAAACGACAGACCTGTCTTCCTATTCAAGTTCTGATTTGTGTGAAAAATATAACGTTCAATTTAAAGAAGTTGTTCCTTGATCATAAACTGATAAGACAGACAGATGGACATGAACCAATTGCTTAACCCCACTTTTCGCTTCACGTGCACGGGTTAAATATATACAGTGTGATTCCATTTAGCTAGCAATAATCCCACCATGAATCAGACACTGTATATAGGCCTAAGCAAAGGAAACAAGAATAAAACTTTGGAAGCATCCAGTTGTTTTGTCAATAAAAAAACATACCAGGATATTCGTTTAAAACCTTTAAAGTTTAATTTGTAATAGGAAATGTCCGTGGATGAAAAGATTCAATGGAAACTGTAACTTATCAAAAAGTAGTTAAATTGCAATTACAAGCTCTCAAACCCAGGACAAATCTCAAACCCAGGACAAACCTGGGGTATGATGGTCCACTTAATATGACTTGTCTTTCATCTAAAATAGGAGAAGTACAAGTTTATGTCGAACTTGTGTTTAATCGGACATGATATAAACTTTGACATGGCGTTTAATTGTACGGAAGATACAAGCTCCTTCATTTGCCTTCGATAATTCAGGTCAAAAAGGCTTTTGATAGAAACAGATTAAATCTGGGAAAAATAAGATTTTGGATTGAGAAATGGGCAGGCAAACAGAATTTCTCCAACTGGTAAATGACTGCATCAACAATTCAGTTTAATGTACAAAATGTAATTTGAGAGTTTTAATGAGGACAATACAATATCAAATTTGTCAATGTACAAAAGAGAAGTGCAGTGAGCAAGCATCTCATCAAGTAAAAGAGCACTTGAAGAGTCCAAGTGTGGTGCGCCTGACCCTCTCCATTAACAGCAACTTCAAAACAAAATCATTCATTCACACTCTGGGTGGCGCCTTGAATAGTGTAGCCAAGCTTTCGAGGAGATGGTGTGGAAGATATTGATTCGTGAGAATGCACTATCTGTATGAATCAATTTCACATCTCAAAACAATGAA
>NC_140963.1:78985297-78992797 GCF_056783735.1 Eptatretus burgeri | reverse complement strand
ATGGCTGTTGAGACGTGGTTGGTGGTGGTAGTAATGGTAGTAATGGCGGCTGGTCCAAAATGAAGATAGTAAAAGAAAAACGGCTATCTAAAAGGGTCGCAGCCCGCATGAATGACATTTATTCCCTCTAAACAACGGGTTTGGGCCTAACTACACATATACTTACAGAGATATCTCACCTAAGGGACCTGAATGGTGGTTTGCGAATTTCGTCAACCACAACAATATATATATATATATATATATATATATATATATATATATATATATATATATATATATATATATATATATATATATATATATATATATATATATATATATATATATATATATTGTTACGGATTTTAGCCTGGTGTTGGCGCAGTGGTTAGGGCAGTGGTTAGGGCAGTGGTTAGGGCAGTGGATTGGGACCCAAGAGGTCCTGAGTTCAAGCCCCGTTGGGACACTGAATTAATACATGTATATATATATATATATATATATATATATATATATATATATATATATATATATATATATATATATATATATATATATATATATATATATATATATATATGAAAAAAACCAAGTCGAAAACACCAGGGGGTTGACTCAGCCTGCCATCCTTCCGAGGTCGGCGAAATGAGCACCAGTTGTACTGGGCCCGGTGTATGCCCCAGTGAGAATAGGTGTACCATATCCCTGTGTCGTAAGAGGTGACCAGGGTTGCGTCAGGAAGGGCATCCGGCGTAAAAACCTATGCCAAATCATTATGCGGACAACAAAACGAATTTCCATACCGGATGGGTCGAGGCCCGGGTTACCAACGACCGCCACCGGTACCGGTGGTCAGCAGGGTACCAGTGGAAATTGTGCTACTGCTGGGCGAAGGAGGAGAAGGAGAAGGGGAAGGCGAGTCCGGAGGCAGTGGGAGAGTGGGAAGGGAAGAAGTGTGGAGGTGAGAGTTGGAACTCTGAATGTTGGGATGATGACTGGCAAAGGGCAAGGGTTGGCTGATATGATGGAGAGAAGAAAGGTGGACATACTGTGTGTACAAGAGACCAAGTGGATGGGGAGTAAGGCGAGGAGCATTGGAGGTGGTTTCAAACTGTTCTACCATGGTGTGGATGGGAGGAGAAATGGTGTCGGGGTAATCCTGAAGGAAGATTATGTCAAGAGGGTATTGGAGGTGAGGAGAGTGTCTGACCGAGTGATGAGTGTGAAGTTGGAAATTGAAGGGGTGATGATGAATGTCATCAGTGCATATGCCCCACATATGGGGGTATGAGATGGAATATAAAGAAGATTTCTGGAGTGAGTTAGATGAAGTGGTGGAGAGTGTATCCAAGGATGAAAGAGTGGCGATTGGAGCAAATTTCAATGGACATGTTGGGGAAGGGAATAAAGAGGATGAGGAGGTGATGGGGAGGTTCGGTTTCAACAAGAGAAATGTGGAAGGGCAAATGGTGGTAGAGTTTGCAAAAAGAATGGAAATGGCAGTGGTAAATACGTATTTCAAGAAGGAGGAACACAGGGTGACATACAAGAGTGGAGGAAAGTGCACACAGGTGGATTACATCTTAAGCAGGAGATGCAACCTGAAAGAGATTAGTGACTGTAAGGTTGTGGCAGGGGAGAGGGTAGCTCGCCAGCATCAATTGGTGGTCTGTAGGATGACTTTAGAGGTGAGGTTGAGGAAGAGAGTGAGGGCTGAACCAAGGACCAGATGGTTTAAGCTGAAGGAGGAAGACTGTTGCGTGAAATTTAGGGAGGAGGTGAGACAGGTGTTGGATGGTGGTAAAGATGGGTGGGATGATTGGGCAACGACAGCAGAAGTTGTGAGGGAGATAGCTAGGAAGGTATTGGTGTGACATCTGGACAGAGGAAGGAAGATAAGGAGACTTGGTGGTGGAATGAGGAAGTACAGGAAAGTATAAGGAAGAAGGGGTTGGCGAAAAAGAAGTGGGATAGTCAGAGAGATGAAGAAAGTAGGCAGGAGTACAAGGAGTGGCGTCGAAAAGCAAAAAGAGAGGTGGCAAGGGCCAAGGAAAAGGCATATGACGAGCTGTATGAGAAGTTGGATACAAAAGAAGGGGAAAAGGATTTATACCGATTGGCAAGACAGAGGGACCGAGCGGGGAAGGATGTGCTGCAGGTTAGGGTGATAAAGGACGCAAATGGGAATGTGCGGACAAGCGAGGAGAGTGTGTTGAGAAGGTGGATGGAGTACTTTGAGGAGCTGATGAATGAAGAAAATGAGAGAGAGAGAAGGTTGGAAGAGGTGAAGATAGTGAATCTGGAAGTGGGGTGGATCAGTAAGGATGAAGTGAGGACTGCTATGAAGAAGATGAAAAGTGGAAAGGCGGTTGGCCCAGATGGTATACCAGTGGAGGCATGGAAGTGCTTAGGAGAGATGGCAGTGGGGTTGTTAACCAGATTGTTTAATAAAGTCTTGGAAAGTGAGAGGATGCCGGAGGAGTGGAGATTAAGTGTACTGGTTCCGATTTTCAAGAATAAGGGTGATGTGCAGAGCTGTGGAAATTACAGAGGGATAAAGTTGTTAAGCCACACCATGAAGTTGTGGGAAAGAGTGGTGGAAGCTCGGTTGAGAGGAGAGGTGACAATCTGTGAGCAGCAATATGGGTTTATGCCAGGAAAGAGCACCACTGATGCAATGTTTGCTTTGAGAATGTTGATGGAGAAGTATAGGGAAGGCCAGAAGGAGTTACATTGTGTGTTTGTGGATTTAGAGAAAGCTTATGATAGGGTGCCAAGAGAGGAGTTGTGGTATTGTATGAGGAAGTCGGGAGTGGTGGAGAAGTATGTGAGGATCGTGCAGGATATGTATGAGGACAGTGTGACAGCGGTGAGGTGTGTGGTAGGAATGACGGACCGGTTTAAGGTTAAAGTGGGATTGCACCAAGGATCGACTCTGAGCCCTTTCCTGTTTACAATGGTGATGGACAGGTTGACGGACGAGATCAGACTGGAGTCTCCATGGACTATGATGTTCGCGGATGACATCATGATCTGTAGGGAGAGTAGGGAGCAGGCTGAATCAAGCCTTGAGAGGTGGAGGTACGCACTGGAGAGAAGGGTAATGTTAGTCAGTAGGAGTAAGACAGAGTACATGTGCGTAAATGAGAGGGAGGGTGGTGGTATAGTGCAGTTGCAAGGAGTTGAGGTGGGGAAGGTGGATTGGTTTAAATACTTGGGATCAACTGTCCAAAGTAATGGAGAATGTGGGAGAGAAGTGAAAAAGAGAGTGCAGGGAGGATGGAGTGGGTGGAGAAGAGTTGTAGGAGTGATTTGTGACAGAAGGGTAGCTGCAAGAGTGAAGGGGAAAGTATATAAGACGGTAGTGAGACCAGCTATGTTGTATGGTTTGGAGGCGGTGGCACTAACAATAAGACAGGAAGCGGAGCTGGAGGTGGCAGAGTTAAAGATGCTGCGATTCTCGTTGGGAGTGACGAGGATGGATCGGATAAGAAATGAGTATATTAGAGGGACAGTGCAGGTAGGACGGTTTGGAGACAAAGTGAGAGAGGCGAGATTGAGATGGTTTGGACATGTGCACAGGAGGGAAACGGAGTATATCGGGAGAAGGATGTTGAAGATGGAGCCGCCAGGCAGGAGGAGAAGAGGAAGGCCAAAGAAGAGGTTCATGGATGCGGTGAGGGCGGACATGCGGGTGGTTGGAGTGTCAATGGAAGATGTGGAGGATAGAGCGAAATGGAGACGGTTGATCCGCTGTGGCGACCCCTAACGGGAGCAAGCCGAAAGAGGAAGAAGAAGATTGTTACGGATTTCAGAATTCAATCCGATGAATGCATACCAACATCCGGTTCAGGTCAGGTCAGGTATGGGAGCATACTCCAGAGCAGCGCATCGCTGCGTCCATTTTCTGCAGGTACTCCAGGGGCCTCCGTCTGACCATCCTCCAGGCAAATGCCTGACCCATCCCCATCTCCTTGAGATGCCGATCAACCAGGAGGCACGTGGTTGGCCCATTGGCCTCCTCCACTCAGGAGACTCCCTCGCTGAGAGAATCTGGTGAGCAGAATCAGCGACAGGAAAACGAGCCACATGTCAACACAGACGCCTCTGATGCTCACAAACTATGCAGGTAACAAATCTCATTTGAGTCTCTCTCAGCAACCGCTCATTGGACACAAAGTCCGACCAGCGATCCCCAAGGATTCTCCGAAGAGACCTGGTACCAAAGGAATTAAGTCTCCGTCTGAGATCCTTGGTCAGAGTCCAAGTCTCGCATCCATAGTGCAAGACTGGAAGCACCAAGGACCTGAAGACTCGGACTTTCTTCCTCCCGCACAGGTTCCAGCAGCGCCACACCCCTTATCCAGTGAATCCATGACTCCCCAGGCCGGACCCAGACGTCTATTGACCTCTGACTCACAGCCAGCAGAGACATGAGTTTCACTGCCAAGGTAAGTGAATCTCTCCATGACCTCATCATGCTCACCACAAACAGGCACAGACAGGACAGCAGCATCCAAGATGTTATTGAAAGCCTGGATCTTAGTTTTGACCCAGGAAACCCATAATCCCAGCAGCTCCGACTCCTCATTCAGCACCTCGAGGGCCCCCGAAAGAATATCAAAAGTCTCCACAAAGATGACTGCATCATCTGCGAAATCAAGGTCAGAGATCTTGACATTCCCAAACGATGCACCGCAGCTTCATCTCTCAGACGTCCTCCCTAGAATCCAGTCCATACAAGTGCTGAAAAGTGTGGGGCCAGTACACACCCCTGATGAACTCCAGTAACAACTGGAAATAGGTCAGAGAGGGAACCACCACATCTCACAGCACTCTCAGTACCAGAGTAGAGTTCAGACATCAGATCGATCAGTTTTGGTGGCACCCCACGAAGACCAAGAATCCTCCAGAGGGCATCCCGATTCACTGAATCGAACACTTTACAGAGATCAACATAGGCTGCAAGCAGCCCACTGCCGAAACTCTCATCTGCGTTCGGTAATGACCCGAGGAGCAAGGATATGATCAATCGTTGACGTATTTGGTGTAAAGCCTGACTGCTCTGGACGTTGGTGCTCAAGCAGATGGTGGCGAACCCCTTCAATAATTTTCCAAGCAAAGACCTTGCCCGGCACTGAGAGCAGCGTCACCCCTCGGTCGTTGTTACAGTCTTGGCAATCACCCTTCTCTTTCCAGAGTGGGACAACAAGGCCCCTCTTCCAGTCAGTTGGGATGATGCCTGTGTTCCAGGCA
The DNA here is from genome assembly GCF_056783735.1 of Eptatretus burgeri. Taxonomy (NCBI): domain Eukaryota; kingdom Metazoa; phylum Chordata; class Myxini; order Myxiniformes; family Myxinidae; genus Eptatretus; species Eptatretus burgeri. The sequence continues at coordinate 78,987,559 of NC_140963.1, read as the reverse complement.
GAGTACAGAACTGCATTCAACGACACGAGTGCAGCATTTCCACCAGCCTTGATAAGTTCAGCATGGATGCCACAGATCCCTGGAGCTTTATGCGTTTCAATTGGTTCACCACAGTCTGTGTTTCCACAAGCGAAGGTGGACCACAGTTGATTGGAGGATGAGCAACAGGGACTGTAACACCCCTGACGTCCAACTCGACAGCTGGTGGATCAGCCTGGTACAACCGCTCAAAGTAATCGGCCAAGCGGGCCTTCGCTTCGGACTGCTCTCTCAAGAGCCTACCACCCTCTGCTCTAACTGCAGTACACCGAGAGATGGGTTGGGATGAACGCAATGCGCGAATTCCCCTGTAAGCAGGACGAGAATCACTTGACCACAGGTGATGCTCCACCCCCTCACAGATTCCTCGCACATAGGCCTCCTTGTCCACCCTTCGCGCACGTACAGTTTTACGACTCAGCTCCCTGAACAGCTCAGCAATTCAGCCTGGCCCTGCGACTCTGATCAATGATATCCAGTGTCCCTTGAGAGACAAAATTCTTCTTTGCCCTACGGTGAGTTCTGAGACTATATATATATATATATATATATATATATATATATATATATATATATATATATATATATATATATATATATATATATATATATATATATATATATATATATATATATATATATATATATATATATATATATATATATATATATATATATATATATATATATACTAGCGGGATAGCAGTACAACAGCTGGTAGCAGACGACAGAACGTACACAATGAATGACAAAAATACGCATTGTGCAAATTGCAAGTGGCACTATGGAACGCCAAGACTTCCCAAACATCGTCGGCATGTCCGCTAAGTGCCACAGCAGTTTCATAGGGATCGTGTGACGGCGAGCCGAGTTTTTAGTGTGCAAGCTTGGTATTATGATATATATATATATATATATATATATATATATATATATATATATATATATATATATATATATATATATATATACACATTTACACCTAGTATGTATATATGTACATACATATACACACAGTATATACAATACATATTGTTACGGCTGTGGAAATTCGCAGAACACCAAAAAGGTTCCTTTGTTCAGTTAGATCGATAAGTCTGTGTTCAGTTAGATTTCCCCACCGTTGTTTAATGGGATTTATTCGTGTCACAGGGCTGTGATCCTTTGAGATGGTGTTTTTCTTTTACCATCGTTATTTTGAACCAACCACATCTCCACCACCATGACAACAACCAACATCGCTCCCCTTAACCACAACACCAACCACAACGACACCTGCCTCTCAACAACCATGCCATCCTCACCACTCCACCAGCAACCGTCAACATCTCCACGCCACAAACATCTCCTCACCTTCGTCTCCGAAACGACGCCATCTTTGCACCAGCCGCGGCGAATCCCTAGCGAACAGCGTCGCTGCAAACCGACGTGGGAGGTTTCGTTGTGAGCGCAAGTCTGTTGATTTCTACCACGTCCTCTCTGTGTGGAAGCTTCGCTCTCGGAGAATCGGATCCAGAGGGCCGGTGATTTCTACCACTTCCACTCTGTGTGGAAGCTTCGCTCTCAGAGAATCGGATATAGAGGGCCGGTGATTTCTACCACGTCCGCTTTTCGAGCAGAGGTCAGAGGTGAGAAGGCGGAGATTAGATCTCATCTCACCAGCCCTATAAAAGGTCGCGCAGAGCGCCAGTTCAACGAGTAAAGTCGAGAGTCAAGTCGGGTCTGGATAGTGTCTGTCTGGAGCGATCGAGGAGCTGCGCAGAAGTCGGGAGCCTGGCACTTGGAGCCTTCAGTCGGTGAAGAGGGCTGGATGCCAGGAGGAGACGCGAGCTGGGAGCGCAGCCCCGCCTGCTCTGCCGCGCAGACCTGCGCGCTCGAGTACGGGCCGGAGAGGACTTACCAACCAGCTCCAAACGGTCCGAGGTGATCGGGCTTCGTGACAGTCTGGGCAGCGCGAGGGACGAGTGGGCTCTTAACGAGAGCATCAACTCGGAAAGAGTGAAGACCCGTTCATTCCTTTGAGGCGTTGCCGGCTGGGCCCAAATCACTGGGCCGTCAGACAAGGCCTGGGCCGGACCGCGGCTACGCTAGCTGCCGTGGGAAAGGAGCGTCGTGGGTCGCCCCAGCGAGGAGGGTAACCTGCGCGGCCTCGTGGGGCCCTTTCGGTCACCAAGGCCCCACGTTATAAAGGCCTGCGGACCCTGTCTGACTCCCCTGTCTGTG
>NC_140963.1:78942797-78982797 GCF_056783735.1 Eptatretus burgeri | reverse complement strand
AAGTTTCCGGTTGTTATTTGTCCCGTTTTAACTGTTTAATTTTCTCACCTACATGTTACTGTGTGTTGCTAGTTCGGTTTTGTTTCAAAAATCGTGCTATTTTGTGAGTATTTTTGTCGACGTTCTTACCTGTGCTTGAGGCCTAGGCGTAGGCTTGAGGCCTACCGGTTCCACTCGGTGTTCAATCGTTTTTTTTTTGTTTTTTTTTTGTTTGTTTTTTCTCCCCATTACCTTCATTTTCTATCCTCCCCATTACCTTCAATTTTGATCCTCCCCACTTTCCAAACATCCCCCATTCTCCCAACTAATCTCTTTCTTATCTCAAAAAAAAAAAAAAAAAAAAAAATAAAAAAAATAAAAACCTAAAACAACAACACGCTCACCTTCTCCCGATTCTGCTTCTTCTTCTTCCTCTTAACTTCCTCCTCGTCTTCTTCCTCGATTTTTTTTTTTTTTTTATTTTTTTTTATTTTTATTTTTTTTTTTTTAACACTTCCATGACCTAATCTGTTAAACTCTCTCATACATTATTTGTAACAACAAAAACGATCTTATAATGCTTCATCTTCCTCTCTCACACATGTGGTACTCTTTACTGTTTCACAATGCACTACTCTTCTGCTATTTTAACAGACTGCTCTCATTTCGAGCTCTCCTTCACTCCTTGCCTAAAAAATCCAACTATTACAGCGCTTCTTCTCTCCATGCTCTGAATTCGCCTTCATTGCACCCATCAAGAATTGTGTTAAATCGCATCTCTGACCTAAAACTTTTAAAAACCACAGTTTGCCATGGATGCTCGCTTTCCATCAACCATTCCTTTTTTCCAAATTCAGTGCCAACTCACCCCCTCACCCCTCACTCTCACTCTCAAAGCAACCATCCCACTCTTCTCCCTCCAAGCCTCCCTCTCACCTCTCTCAAAAATCCCCCCTCACCTTTCTCCCACCTTTCATCCCCCTCACTCTTCCTTCTCAAAGTTGCCCCCCTCTCATCCACCAACCTGCCTCCCTCCACTGCCCTCTCACCTCCATCTCTTCACTCCACCTCCTCAAATCCTCAACTGCCTTCTTCCCCCTCTCTTGTCCCCCCTCTCCCCCAGCACCACAGAGCCTTTTCTCCTCATTCGGCCCCCTCCCCTCGCTGTTCTGCAATACCCCACACTCCTTCAGCAACCCTCCTTACCTGCCCCCCTCGTCCCTTGTCCTACCCTCCCCCTCCCCTCCACCTCCTGCACCCAAAGCCTCCTCCCCTTCCTCTTCATTAAAAGTGTGGACCTCAAATATCCGGGGCCTTCGCTCAAACCTTTCAGATCTTTCCATACAGGTTGCCACTGACAAACCAGACATTATCTGCCTAACAGAAACTTTCCTCTCCCAAGACGTGTCTGACTCCCAAGTATCTCTCCCTGGCTACTCCCTCTTACGGTATGACAGACCTGAGCCTCGTCCTGGTGGAGGTGTTGCTCTCTTCATCAAAGACTCTATTCCTCACTCTCCATGCACTGCTCTCACTCCCCCACACCCCCAGGAATACCTCTGGCTTCGGCTTCCCCTCCACTCCCACCTCATGTTTATATGTGTACTGTACCGTCCACCGAACAGTGATGACTCCATCTACACCTCACTATCCGAAAACATGGACCATCTTCTATCTTCTCATCCAAACTCTCTCTTCCTCTTATGTGGCGACTTCAGTTGTCATCACGCCAGTTGGCTAGGTGTGGGTACCTCTCTCACCTGCCATGGCACCTCAGCAAAAGCTTTCTGCGACTCATTGGGACTGACTCAATCGGTCAACTTCCCGACCCGGATCTCAACCAATGGTACTCCATCTCTTCTGGATCTGATTTTGACAAATTTCCCTGACAATATCTGCTGCTCTTCCTTCGCTCCAATTGGTTCTTCTGACCACGTCCTTGTTAAAGTGGACATCTCTCTGGCTGTTATCAGAGAACCACCTCACCGCCGTCGAGTCTGGCATTTCACTCAAGCCGACTGGCAGGGTCTCCGAGCAGCCATCAAACTTACAGACTGGTCTCCTATCACTACTTTCTCAAACATCAACTCATCCTGGGAATTCTTTCAAAGAAACTTGCTCTCCCTCATGCACAGATTTATCCCCTCTCGTGTTCAGTTGTCTTACCCTTCCTCCCGCCCTTGGTTCACTGAAGCTTGTGGCGAGTCAGTTGTCCTGAAACAACTTGCCTTTGCCTCATGGAAAGCAAACCCAACTGAGGGCAATCTCAGTTCTTTCCACAAAGCTCGGAACAAGTGTGTATCTACCCTCAGGAGAGCCAGAAAACAACATCTTTCTCATCTCAAGTCTGAACTCTCAAACCTCTCTCCCTCCTCAAAATCCTGGTGGCGTTTAATCAAATCTGTTTCTGGTGTATGTTCCCCCTCCATCCCCTCCCTTACCTCAAATGGCCGCACTGCTGATTCCACACGTGATAAAGCTGAATGTCTAAACTCGGTGTTTGCAGCTAAATCTTGTGTCCTAAACCCATCACTATCTCTACCCACTTTACCCAGTCGCGCCCAACTGTCCCTGGACTCTGTATCCTTTTCTCCTGACAAGGTGGAGAGCTTGCTTTCAAACCTCGAGTCAGATTCTGCAACCGGTCCAGACGGCATCAGCCCACGTGTCCTCAAAGCCTGCTCTTCTGCTCTTGCTCACCCTCTCTCTGTTCTATTCACCCTCTCATTTGCCCAAGGTCATCTGCCATCTGCTTGGAAATCTGCTAACATCACTGCCCTGCATAAAAAGGTGCAAAAACAGATCCCTATAACTACAGACCAATCAGCCTTCTCCCAATCATCAGCAAGGTGATGGAATCCATCATCGCTTCAGATATGAAATCCTTCCTCTTCTCCAATGGCTTGATTTCCAATCATCAATTTGGTTTCAGACCAGGTCACTCTACCCTGGATATGCTGCTTCTGCTCTCCCATCAATGGATGGAGGTCCTCAATGCCAGACAGGAAATCCGAGCCGTATCCCTGGACATATCACGTGCTTTTGACACAGTCTGGCACCCTGCCCTACTCACCAAACTCTCTTCCCATGGTATTCAAGGCCATCTCCACTCATGGCTCGCAGACTTCATCTCCTGTCGCAGTCAACGTGTGGCCCTAAATGGAGTTCTTTCATCCCCTCTTCCTGTGCAGGCTGGAGTTCCTCAAGGTAGCGTTCTGGGCCCTGTTCTTTTTCTGGTTTTCATCAATGATCTCTCGGACTCTCTGGAAAATCCTCTATTTCTCTTTGCCGACGACTCCACCCTCTGCCGTACCATCTGTCATCCCTCAGACCGGCAAGCAGCAGCTTCTTCGCTCACTGCAGATCTGGATAAAATCACAAACTAGTCCAACACGTGGAACATGTCTTTCAATCCAGACAAATCTCACACTCTCACTATGTCTCTTCGAAAGGACCGTTTACAAAACCCCCCCATCCACTTTCTCAACAATCCTCTGGAAGAAGTCTTTTCTTTCAAGCTTCTAGGTCTCACTATCTGCCATGACCTTTCCTGGGAAAGTCACATTTCCAACCCCCTCGCCTCAAAAGCCAGTCGCCGACTGGGAATCCCCCGTCGTGCTAAGTCCTTCCTCGGCCCTCTTGAGCTCCTGACCACTTACAAAGCTTTTATCCGTAGCCTGATGGAGTACTGCTCGCCCTTTTTGGCCTGGTGCTCCTGCCTCCCACCTTTCTCGGCTTCACGCTGTCGAAACCAGGGCATTTAAGATCATCGGCATCTCCCGCAATGAAGCTGAGTCTTTGGGCCTCTCACTCAATCACCGCAGGTTGGTCGGTGGGCTTTCTGTCTTCTACCGACTCCTCTCCAGCCTTGCCCCCCCTGCTCTCTCTGCGATTTGTCCCCACCACATTTCCACAGGGCGCTCAAGGTCCGCCAACAACCCCCTTCTGGTAAAACTACCAAAATCACGAATCACTGCTCATCTTCACTCTTTCATTCCTCTTTTTTCCCGCCTTTGGAATAAACTTCCTCACTCTGTTCTTTCCCATTCTTCCCTCCAGGCTTTCAAAACAGCTGTTCACCACCACCTCTTATCTTCCCCCATCCAAATCCTCGATCTTTTCTACCCCCGATAATCCACCCAAGCCCACTTCCTTCATTTCTCCTACTTTCCTTCCTGAAAGTCCCTGAAATGTCCATCTTCTCCTCGCCATGTTCCCCGTCCCATCCCCATCCCTCTCCCTTCCACAATTCACCTAATGTGTCTGCTCCCCACTGTTTTGTCCCTTCCACTCCCGCCCCTCTTGTCTCATGCCTCCTTGCTGTGAGTTGTGTGTTAGCTCTCATACGAGCCTCGACCAAGGTATACAAAATATATATATATATATATATATATATATATATATATATATATATATATATATATATATATATATATATTGAGGTCACGTGGCTACCTGAGGTCCTCAGCTAGTTAACATCCAGGTCCTCAGAAAGTTATTTCCTTCAATGCATGTCCAGGATAGACCCATCCCCATGTCTGGTGGGATTCTAAATGTGATGCGTTGAGAAGGGTAAAGAATAGATTCCCTCTCTTATGGAAAGCTTTTTCTCTTGACGACAGACACCTTCATGCACGTTGACACCAATTTCTTTCACCGACGCCCGCCATTTCTCCTCAATGTTTGGACACCCCATTCCGCAGCTCCATGGACGGTAACTGGCTTTTTTTTTCATACGGGCTGAACAGTGAGGTAATACTTGTTGTTGACAGTTTTATGAGCACTTTACGTTTGTGCTCGGTGATTTTGACAAATGGCTGCTTTTTGCTCGCCCAGCACCACAGACATAGCCTCATGAGCGAGCAATAACCGCAGGACATGCGGGTTGTCATGGTAATGGTGCGCAAATGGGGCGGGCTGGATTTGGGGGGAGTCTGTGCCGCCGAGACAGGCGCCTCTAAAAACAGGGAGAGGTCTGTTCTTGGTGGAGCGGCGCGCGCTCGTGTCAGTCGACAATGAGTGAGGCGCGGGTCAGTTGACAATGAGTCAGTTGTAAGTCAGTTGGCGTCAGTTCATCAGTGCCAGTCAGACGGCAGCTTCGTCATTTCCAGTCAGATGGTTGTGCACGCCGTGTCAGTTAGATGGTTGGCTGCTTCATCGTTCCAATCAGATGGTTGTGCGCACCATGCCAGTCAGGCAGTTGGCTGCTTCATCGTTTCCAGTCAGACGGTTGCTTTGTCCATGCCAGTAAGACGGGCGCTCTTGGCATACCTGTTTATTGGGCGTGACGTCGACTGGCGTTCAAGCCTGTTACCGAGTGGGTGCACGGCAAGGCTTGGTGCTTGCAACGGACAAGGCAAACTCACACATTTCAGGACGTTTTTATTTGATGGAAGACTTGTCTTTGGTGAGCAAGACGATTCTTCTTCCTCCCCTGAATGATCTGCTGGGTATCCTTGTCTGTGTTTAGTTGTTAAGTTAGTCAATCCCCGATACGCATCTGCTCTTTGTCTCTTTTCCTATCACTTTGATTATATATATATATATATATATATATATATATATATATATATATATATATATATATATATATATATATATATATATATTGTTACGGATTCGCGCCCGCCGGCGTGCTGACGGCCACGTAACTCGAATCGCGGCACGTCGCCCACCGGACGGACAATCCAGTCGTGACCCTCTCGGACTAACGCCGGGAACCAGTCACGGGTGGACCTTTCGGTCTCACCGCGATCGAGCCAATCAGCCCCCGCGTGGGATAGGGTTGCTCGCCAAATTAGACCTACCTAAGTACCCACACGGAGGGTAGACCGGGCGATCGCACCTCGCCGCAGGTCGACTTCGGACACGGGCCACTTAAGCGACCCGTTCCGTACTATCGGGATAACCGAGCGGTGTTATTCGTCGACCTCGACGGTTCGATTAATTATCGAGCGTATTCAGCCCACTACCAACCCTTTACGTGGAGCAAGATGAGGATTCAATGAAAGAAATGACGAAGCGAAGCGGGAAACAGTTCAACACAAAGCACATTTATTCGTGATGAACGGAAAGCACACATATTCAATTCCACCAAAAGCACATAGAAAAGAAGAGAAACACAATGCAATTCCACCAAAAGCACATAGAAAGAAAAGAAACACAATGCAATTTTTACACAAAAAGCAAATGCGACAATGCAGATCTAATACCGATTACGCGAGCACACGGCAACACTTATACAATTTTACTTCACAGACGGCGCCGACAACACATACCCAAAACCAAGAAAAAGAACACCCTCAAAGATGAGGCGGGCCTGAGGCCGAGACCGGGTCGGGCCTACCCGTCTGGTGATGAGACGCGGAGTGGCGATGGTGCCTCAACTCCGCGGGCCTCGCGGGCAGTGTCTGGTAGGGGGTGGGAAAGGGGCCCCCTTGGTCACACTATCTCAGCGCGGGGGGAAACAGGAGGGGGGTTGCTGATGCTCGGGGTATAGAGGATTCCTACTCTGCCTCGAGTCCCGCGACGAGCGTCTCCACCTCGGCCAGGTCGCGCCGTCGGCCTCCCTGGTGTGCAGCTCCCTGCACGACGCGAGCACCCCCTCGTCTGCCGTCGCCGCCTCTCCACAGCTCCGTCCCCTCCGCTCCGACTCCAACGCACACGACGACGACCAACTCCTTCTTGCTTCTTCTTCCCAACTCCACCGCCCGCGAAGTCTTAACTATTATCCCACTTGACTGACGAACGCGGTCGCTTATATAAGCCCCGTGGCTTCGCTCTCTCATCTTTGACCCCCTCCCTTCAACCTTTCACCTCGCTCCCCATTGGCCCGAGAAAAAGTGGGCGTGAATGCTTTTTGATCCAAAAATTTGCATATAGCGATCGCCCTCCAACGCCCTGGAGGCGGGGCCAAATCGCCCCTCGCTCACCGATTGGACGGAACAAAAGTGGGCGTGTGTCGTTTTTGATCCGTTTTTGAAGTGGAAAATCCGTGGTTTTGTACACACTGTTCGGCGCGCGCCCTGCACGAGTCCAACACCGGTACCCACAAGCGGCGCAAGAACGGTGGCGATGCGACGGTTGCGAGGTGTGACGTGAAGGTCGTGGCGGTTGTGGTGAAGCGGCGTTGTGGTTGGTGGTTGATGTTGTGACTGGTGGTGGTAACAATGGCGGTTGGTCCAAAATAAAGATAGTAAAAGAAAAACGGCTATCCTGAAGAGTCGCAGCACGCATAAATGACATGTATTCCCACTAGACAACGGGTTTGGGCCTAACTACACATATACTTACCGAGATATCTCACCTAAGGGACCTGAATGGTGGTTTGCGAATTTGGTAACCACAACAATATATATATATATATATATATATATATATATATATATATATATATATATATATATATATATATATATATATATATATATATATATATATATATATATATATATATATATATACATGATGGTGGAGCGTTTGCTTTGATTATTTTTGGTGGGGTGGTTCAAAGGTTCAAACTCCGTCCAAGTTATACCAAAGACTAACAAAAAAAATAATCTCACACACACACACACACACACACACACACACACACACACACACACACACACACACACACACACACACACACACACACACACACACACACACACACATATTCAATGAGTATGCTTCCTTGCTTGATGCTCAGAATTTAAAAGGATGGGGCACAGACAAACAATGCTGGGAAGGCAATGGCAAACCACCGAGTATAACCCTTGCCAATGAATTGCTTTGGCAGCACCAAAGCTCGATATCCTAGACAATTCTGTCTGTTGCTGTGGCTGTACAGTGACTGGGATATGCAAAACCGAAACCCGCATATTCAAAAAATTCCTGCACCTTCATGAGTATGGTTCATCAAAATCAAAAATCACACACACACACACACACACACACACACACACACACACACACACACACACACACACACACACACACACACACACAGACTTTGAGACCTGGGAGGGCTCCTTTCCACCTTCTGAAATCTGCATATGGAGATAACAACCAACGACAAACACACACACACAAACATTCATTGAGTATGATTTTCATCGGCTACGTACTCTTTTATTAACCACGGCTTGACTCAAACTGTTTGTGCAGGTTAATCGGAACACAGATAGGTGTAGTAAAGCAGAGATCGCTGACAGAGAGATGTGCAATTGTAAGGAAAAACAAAACATACTTTTTGCTCGTTTGTGAAAAGCATCAGAAACAGTAATTATAGAAACACTTGCACTTGTGTGACGTCTCAGGAAACAAACCAGGCAGCGTTATTCTGCTGATGAAGGAAGCCAAAGCTTTCCGTTTCTTGAGACGCAGAGAATCTCAATTTCAGCAACTTGCAAACACAATATTGCATCCCCCGTTTTATCCGGAAACCAAACAACCACACGCTTACCCTGCAAGTTCCCAGCCATGCTCAGCCTCTGCCTGACGGGCATGTAACGGCCTTGTGATAAACTGATGGGAATCGGACTCTGAGCGATCTACTACCAAGCAGATGAAGTTCAAAAATAACACATTTTGCAGAAATTGAATCAAAATGCTGGTCGGACTGCAGGATCGACCTTGGAACATACTATCTATTTCAGAAAGCTTGGATGCTTCTGGTGATATGGCCAACTAAGCAAGATCCATTAACAGATCCACAGCGAGTTGTGAACTTTCTCACTGGCAGGCTGTGACCTGGCATGTGACAAACTATTTATTTTTACGGTTCATCAGCCTGGAAAAAAAACGCTGGTGTTTGTTGGGATGTGGCAAATTCCAAATGATATTCTGATCAGTGGAGCACTGTGTTCTGCTCGGCTCTCGATGATGCATGTCCGACCAGGTTGGTAGCGTTGACCTTAAATTGGATATGTTGCTGCTGGAGCCAATTCTGTACCTGAGACATGTTATGGCAGGATCTGATACCAATTCCATAATATTGTTCTGCTTATCAAAAATTTCTAATATTGAAATTTCACTTATCAAAAACAAGTAGATTTATAATCCCTGACAGTACTAAGTCGTTACAAAATGAGTGATGAGAGATTTTAAAAACAATCAATCAGTACCATGGATTTTTACGAGCCAGACAATGGCACTTAATGACTTGATTACTATGGCAGGAGCTGGGATGCTGTTTCCTCCCGGGGGTTAAATGGGACTTGCCTTGGCTTGACTTGATTTATAACTCTACCCTGGGTGTTTAATCGGAGTGATACCGTATGCTAGAAAGCCCAACTGCATGCCAGGTTGAACTTACATGAACTCAGTAAAGAAAGGCTTTTGATGTGTGCAAGGTAAAATACTCTGTTGAAAAGTTTAACTGAGCAGGTAAGCCAGCGCAAAAATATAAGCGTGTCCACACTCCATATTACAAAGGTAAGTTATCTCACATTGTCGGCTGAAAAGGAATGCTGGACCGTACTCCAGGCTGAAAAGGTAAGACTGCCCACACTCCCGGTTACAAATGTAAGCTACCACACTCCAAGCTGCAAAGGTAAGCTTGCTCGCAGTCCAGATCAAAAAGGTAAGACTGCCTACACTCCAAATGACAAACATAAGCTCACAAAGGTAAGCTATCTTACGTGACAGTCTGTAAAAGTAAACAAGATTTCATTCCACATCACAGAGGTGAGCTCGTCTTCACTCCAGGTCACAAATGTAAAGCTGCTTATGCTCCAGACGGCAAAGGCAAGCCATCCTACACTTCAAGCTGGATTTAATGTAAACTAGCTCAATTTCTTTGGCCATGAAGATTAAACTTCTCATATACTACAGGCTGCCAAAGTATGTTAGCCTGCACACCAAGCCACAAAGGTAAGTCAAGTCTGCACTGTAGGCTACTACGGTAAGATAACTTTACACTCCAGACCACAAAGTTGAGATTGGGTATGAAAAAGAAAGGCAATTGAAAGGAAAAATATACTGATTATGGAAAATCACTTTGAAACTCCAACTTTAAATATATATAACACTAGCAGGGGTACCAGCATTATCCGTTGCTTTTCTAATCCTGTTGGCATTTTGAAGAAATCAAATTTAGAGTTTTATTTTTATTTTTGGGGGGGGGGGGGGCCTAAACACTTCCCTACACCCACTAAGGAATGGGGTCGGGAATCATTTAATAGTACCTTTCACATAGCTACAAAGTCTTTGGCACTCTTGAGTGCTTAAAAATTTAAAATATATATATTATTTTTTTCAAAAATTTCACTTTCTTTGCCTAAAACACTCCCGGATCTCACTGACAAACCTCTGAAAGTTTGACAAGGATCAGTTTGGCCATCTCTGAGAAAAATGGCGACACACACACAAATATCTCTCTTATAGTTATGGATAAACGAGATTGGTTATCATGACCATTTCTGTATTTTGGTCACAGAGACAAAAATAATTGGTAGAATTCACATTGAGGGTCACCAGATGAACCAAAAGACTGCACTGATAAAAAGGTTGAAAGGACAAGGAGCAGCCTTTGTGAAGATTTGATTAAAATCCCAATGGAAACCCTCATATTCAGACTGCATTGCCTTTACAGTGATCTCAGACTCACGGAGCCTGTTCACAGCACAGGGACATGAAGAGACTTTGTTGGTTACAAAGACATTAGAAGATGACAGACAAATCACATGTTGCACGAGATTTGAACCTGGGATGAGATGAACTGTCAGATGAGAACATCAGACAGAGCAACTTATACTTCTCTGTTTTGTACATAAGTAATGTCTATTAAATCATGGATGGAAGTTTGTCTGAAAACCAAGTTCGCTAACGTCCCATAATTGCCGGTACTCGTCCGTCGATGCTCTCCCTCACACACCAGGTGTAATGCATTCAGCCCAATACATAATGCACAGGGAGCAGGTTTGACACCATAAAGAGGGAAATCAATCAGGCAGACAAAAATCATTACGCACCTGATTTACGTACAGGGAGAGAACAGCGCACGTTTTATGGCACAATAAGATAAAAGAGCTATGTCACAAGTCAAGTTAATATTTCTTAACTAGCTGTCTGCTTCATCACTCGTGTGTTCAGCTGAGATGATGTTCCACCATTGACTGATTTCTGGCCCACCTGATTCGTAGTCTGGAATTGAAGGAAGCCCCAGAGAGTTCACTTCATGTATTTGAGAAAGGATATCATGGAATATAGAAAACAAAGGATGGACAACCTATGACGTAAGACAATAAAGACTCGTGAGATATGACAAAAAGTTCCTGCACCTTATGCACGTTTCCAATTTGTGCTCTTGTGAGTGGGGAAATGATACATCTCCAGGACCTGAACTTCAAGCTTTTAAAGCATTTGCAAATGAAACTAGAATGGCACTCGGTAGCGCATATCTCGGCCAGGCTGAACAGTTTACGTTTTGTATCCCACCGATAGGCCAAATCTGAATCAGGGCCTGAGCCAAAATAGAATCGGCTTGTTCTTGTCACCTACCCAACTCATCCACCAAGTTTTGTCATAATCCGTCCACAAGGTTTTGAGTGAGATATCGTACTATGTATCGTTTTTGGCCCCATCTCTAAATGGTGAAAAATCACTTTTTAAATGTCTCTTCAACAACAAAGTCTCTGCCGAAAGTACTCTTTACCACTCAATAGATACATTCAACCTCCAAAAGCACTCTACCACTCATTACATATTATCAATTTCCATAAAAACTTCTACCACTCATGACATACTTTAAACTTCCATAACAAGTTCTCCCACTCATTACATACATTCAACTCACAAACACTCTTTGCCACTCATTACATCGATTCAACTTCCATAAGAACTTCCAGCACACTCATTACATCCATTTTACTTATAAAAGCACTCTTTACCACCTTTAAATATATTCACCTTCCAAAAGCACCCTTTCCCACTCATTACATACAATCAACTTCCAAAAGCACCCTTTAGCCCTCCTTAGATACATTAAGCTTCCAAAAGCACTCTCTACCACTCCTTCGACATAATAAACTTCCACAAGCACTCTTTTCCACTCATTACATTCATTGACATTCTGAAAGCACTGCTTACACTTATTAGATACATTCAACTTCCAAAAGCACTCATCAACACTCATCACATACATTGAACTTCAAAAAGCACTCTTTACCACTCAGTATGTAACATTCAACTTCCAACAGCACTCATCACCACTCATTACATACATTGAACATCCAAAAGCACTCTTTGCCACTCGTGAGATACATTCAACTTCTGAAAGAACTTCTACCAATCATTACATCCATTCAACTCACAAAAGCACTATTTACCACTCGTGAGATAAATTCAATTTCCAAAAGCACTCATCACCATTCATTACATGCAATAAATTACAAAAGCACTCTTGACCACCCATGTACATTCAAATTCCAAAAAGCATTCTTTACACTTCCAAAAGCACTCTTTACCACTCATGTACATTCAAATTCCAAAAGCATTCTTTATACTTCCAAAAGCACTCTTTACCACTCATGCACATTGAACTTCCAAAAGCACTCTTTTCCACTCATGTACATTCAAATTCTAAAAGCATTCTTTACACTTCCAAAAGCACTCTTTACCACTCATGCACATTGAACTTCCAAAAGCACTCTTTTCCACTCATGTACATTCAAATTCCAAAAGCATTCTTTATACTTCCAAAAGCACTCTTTACCACTCATGCACATTGAACTTCCAAAAGCACTCTTTTCCACTCATGTACATTCAAATTCTAAAAGCATTCTTTACACTTCCAAAAGCACTCTTTACCACTCATGCACATTGAACTTCCAAAAGCACTCTTTTCCACTCATGTACATTCAAATTCTAAAAGCATTCTTTACACTTCCAAAAGCACTCTTTACCACTCATGTACATTGAACTTCCAAAAGCACTCTTTTCCACTCACAAAAGTAATTTTTACCACTCATGTATAATCAACTTCCAAAAGCACTCGTCATCACTCATGAGATACGCTCAACTACCAAAAGCACTCTTCACCACTCAATACAATCAACTTCCAAAAGCACTCCACCACTTTTGTGGTGAGGTGGTGGACTGAGAGTGAGGTGGTGGACTGAGAGTGAGAGTGAAGTGGTGGACTGAGAGTGAGAGTGAAGTGGTGGACTGAGAGTGAGAGTGAAGCACTCTTTATGTGAGAGTGAGAATGAGAAATGAGTGAGAAAGTACTCACCACAAACTACTTTTTACCACTTATTAGCTATGATCAACCTCCAAAAGCATGCTTCGCCACTCATTTAATAATAATAATAACTTCTGAAATCCCTCTTTACCACTCATTAAATACATCCAACTTCATAAGAACTCGTCACCACTCATTACATACATCCAACTTCCAAAACACTCCTTACCACTCCTTAGTTAGACACAATCAACTTTCAAAAGCACTCTTTACCACTCATGAGATACATTCAACTTCCAAAATCACTTTACTACTCATGAGATGCATTCAATTTCCAAAAGCACTCTTCACCACTCATGAGATAACATTCAATTTCCAAAAGCACTCTTTTCCACTCAGTATGTAACATTGAACTTCCAACAGCACTCATCACCACTCATTACATACATTTAACTTCCAAAATCACTTTTTACCACTCATTAAATACATCCAACTTCCAAAAGCACTCGTCACCACTCCTTTGGCACAATCAACTTCCAAAAGCACTCTTTACCACTCGTAAGATGCATTCGACATCCAAAATCACTCTTTACCCCTTATTACATACGATCACCGTCCAAAAGCACTCTTTACCACTCATTAGATAATTCAACATCCAAAAGCACTCTTCACCACTCATTCTATAACATTCAACATCCAAAAGCACTCTTTACCACTCATTACATACAATCACCTTCCAAAAGCACTATTTACCACTCATTAGATACATTCACTTTCTATAAGTCTTTACCACTCATGTACATTCAACTTCTAATTTAAGCAATTTTACCACTCACAAAAGCACTCTTTACCACTCATTAAATACATTCAACTTTGAAAAGCACTGTTTAATACTCATGAAATACATTCATTTTCTAAAAGCACTCTTTACGACTCACAAAGCACTCTTTAACACTCGCAAAAGCACTCTTTAACACTCATTAAATACATTTAACTTCTAAAAGCACGTTTTACCACCAAAAATATGTTATTGTTGAAGCAAAGTCCAAACTTACTTTTCAGACTTTAAAATACCTGAACAAATTTAAAACAAGACAATGAGCATTTCGCTTCTACATGTGGATTCAATGACAACAAAAACAAAATCATCGCTCCTCTCAAAAATCCATAATTACATCAATCATTCGCAAAAAGTGAGGCAATAATTAGCGAGGGAAATCACAAAGTAACAAATACCTGTCACAGATGGCAACTCTGTCACAATTCAGCACCTGTTTATAAACTCGTATGGGAAACCCTCCCTGGGGGTCAGGCCCAAATCGGGTCTTCACTCCGTGGATGTGAATGTGAGCGTTTTCCCGGCGGTGGCGGCTCGCACAGCGCAGAGCCACTGCCGAGGAAAGTTGAGAAACGCGACTCAAACAAGCCCTCTCTAGACCTACATCCTTCCTCACTGGCTCCTCGCCAGATAGCTTAGGTCATCCCATCAGGCATTGCTGCTTGAGCTCTCCGCCCTCTCCCTCCTTCCAACCCTTCTTCGCAAATGCACCCACAGCCATTCCACCCTCCCCTGCGAAGTACACCCTCCACACCCTTGGCCCGGATTCCCCGACTCTCTTGTACTGTGGTCATGCTTCCAGCCAAACGCACGCACGGCCATGCCCTCCCTCCATTCGGTCCCGGGTGATGTGACGGAGTGTCAGGCAAAGGGAGCGGAGGGAACCTCACCCTTGGTCCTGGCCCCTTGCCACGGTGGCCAAAACACAGGCCTCGGTAACCAGGCGGCGTCTCGGCGTGCTTCGAGGGATGGATTGGCCAAGTAAATACAAGGATAGCCTTTGGGTACTGTGGTGCACAATCCGCAGGATTACCAAGGCTTTGGTCACCTAATATTGAATGTCGATCCAAATACAGAAGATCTCTAAGTCCATGGGTCTGTGCAGGAAGCATGGATGGTGGAAGCATCTTGTGAACCTTTCGCTAAGGAGTGCCAACGGAGCAGAGACCCAAATAGTTCCAGACGGTCGGTGCCACACTCAGCCACAGGCTCAGCGAGTCCACAACAGACCATCGGGCCAGTTGGCACAAATTTGCACACCCGCTGAAGCCGCGACAGAACTTTGTCTGTCATGTCTCGGAAATGCCTGGGTGTCTTGAGCCTTGAGGAGTGAATCCCATGAGCACCTTGTGTCTACAAGTGTCCACCTATTAGAGATCACAGGTGGATTGCTCTAAGCATCGCACGTGGATAAGTAGGCACAACTTTAAATCCATTCTAAATCCATTGCTTCACTCTCGAGTCCAACACTTTACTCAAACTTGCAATCCACCATTTCACTCAAATTCGCAATCCAGCACTTCACTTATTTCATTCCATGTCAACCACTTCCATCTCGCTCTCAGTCCACCACTTCGCTCTCACTCTCAGTCCACCACTTCGCTCTCGCTCTCAGTCCACCACTTCCATCTCGCTCCCATCCACCACTTCGCTCTCGCTCCTAGTCCACCACTTCACTCTCGCACCCAGTCCACCACTTCGCTCTCGCACCCAGTCCACCACTTCGCTCTTGCTCTCAGTCCACCACTTCACTCTCGCACCCAGTCCACCACTTCACTCTTGCTCTCAGTCCACCACTTCACTCTCGCACCCAGTCCACCACTTCACTCTTGCTCTCAGTCAACCACTTCACTCTCTCTCTCGTTCAGTCCACCACTTCACTCTCACTCTAAATCCACCACATCGCTCCCGCTCTCAGTCCTTCACTCTTTGTCCACCACTTTGCTCTCACTCTCAGTCCACCACTTCGCTCTCACTCTCAGTCCCTCACTCTCAGTCCACCACTTCACTCTCACTCTCAGTCCACCACTTCACTCTCACTCTCAATCCCTCGCTCCCAGTCCACCACTTCACTCTCTCTCCCAGTCCACCACTTCCCTCTCGCACCCAGTCCACCACTTCCCTCTCGCACCCAGTCCACCACTTCACTCTTGCTCTCAGTCCACCACTTCACTCTCGCACCCAGTCCACCACTTCACTCTTGCTCTCAGTCAACCACTTCACTCTCTCTCTCGTTCAGTCCACCACTTCACTCTCACTCTAAATCCACCACATCGCTCCCGCTCTCAGTCCTTCACTCTTTGTCCACCACTTTGCTCTCACTCTCAGTCCACCACCTCGCTCTCACTCTCAGGCCACCACCTCGCTCTCACTCTCAGGCCACCACCTCGCTCTCTCAGTCCACCACTTCCTCCCACTCTCAGTCAACCACTTCGCTCTCACTCTCACTCCACCACTTCGCTCTCACTCTCAGTCCACCACTTCGCTCTCACTCTCAGTCCACCACCTCGCTCCCACTCTCAGTCCACCACCTCGCTCTCACTCTCAGTCCACCACCTCGCTCTCACTCTCAGTCCACCACCTCGCTCTCACTCTCAGGCCACCACCTCGCTCTCACTCTCAGTCCACCACCTCGCTCTCACTCTCAGTCCACCACCTCGCTCTCACTCTCAGTCCACCACCTCGCTCTCACTCTCAGTCCACCACTTTGCTCTCACTCTCAGTCCACCACTTTGCTCTTACTCTCAGTCCACCACTTCACTCTCAGTCCACCACTTTGCTCTCACTCTCAGTCCACCACTTCACTCTCACTCTCAGTCCACCACTTCAATCACTCTTAGTCTCAGTCCACCACTTCACTCAATCTCAATCCTCCACTTCACTCTCACTCTCAGTCCAACACTTCACTCTCACTCCACCACTTCACTCTCACTCTGTTCCACCACTTCACTTTCACTCTCAGTTCCACCACTTCACTCTCACTCTCAGTCCACCACTTCACTCTCGCTCTCAGTCCACCATTTCACTCTCACTCTCAGTCCACCACTTCACTCTCGCTCTAAATCCACCACATCGCTCCCGCTCTCAGTCCTTCACTCTTTGTCCACCACTTCACTCTCACTCTCAGTCCACCACATCACTCTCAGTCCAGCATTTTGCTCTCACTCTCAGTCCCTCACTCTCAGTCCACCACTTCACTCTCACTCTCAGTCCACCACTTCACTCTCACTCTCAGTCCACCATTTCGCTCTCACTCTCAGTCCCTCGCTCCCAGTCCACCACTTCACTCTCTCTCCCAGTCCACCACTTCCCTCTCGCACCCAGTCCACCACTTCGCTCTCGCACCCAGTCCACCACTTCGCTCTTGCTCTCAGTCCACCACTTCACTCTCGCACCCAGTCCACCACTTCACTCTTGCTCTCAGTCAACCACTTCACTCTCTCTCTCTCAGTCCACCACTTCACTCTCGCTCAAAATCCACCACATCGCTCCCGCTCTCAGTCCTTCACACTTTGTCCACCACTTTGCTCTCACTCTCAGTCCACCACTTCGCTCTCACTCTCAGTCCACCACCTCACTCCCACTCTCAGTCCACCACTTCACTCCCACTCTCAGTCCACCACTTCGCTCTCACTCTCAGTCTACCACTTCGCTCTCACTCTCCGTCCCTCACTCTCACTCCACCACTTCGCTCTCACTCTCAGTCCACCACCTCGCTCCCACTCTCAGTCCACCACCTCGCTCTCACTCTCAGTCCATCACCTCGCTCTCACTCTCAGTCCACCACCTCGCTCTCACTCTCAGTCCACCACCTCGCTCTCACTCTCAGTCCACCACCTCGCTCTCACTCTCAGTCCACCACTTCTCTCTCACTCTCAGTCCACCACTTCTCTCAGTCTCAGTCCACCACTTCACTCTCACTCTCAGTCTCAGTCCACCACTTCACTCTCACTCTCACTCCACCACTTCACTCTCACTCTCAGTCCACCACTTCACTCTCACTCTCAGTCCACCACTTTACTCTCACGTCCACCACTTCACTCTCACAACTGTTCCACCACTTCACTTTCACTTCCACCACTTCACTCTCACTCTCAGGTCCACCACTTCACTCTCACTCCCAGGCAACACAACACTCACTCTCAGTCCACCATTTCACTCTCACTCTCAGTCCACCATTTCACTCTCACTCTCAGTCCACCACTTCACTCTCACTCTCAGTCCCTCACTCTCAGTACACCACTTCTCTCTCACTCCCAATCCACCACTTCACTTTCACTCTCAGTTACACCACTTCACTCTCACTCTCAGTCCACCACTTCACTCTCACTCTCAGTCCACCACTTCACGAACTCTCAGTCCACCACTTCACTCTCACTCTGGTCCACCACTTCACTTTCACTTCCACCACTTCATGTTCACTCTCAATTCCACCACTTCACTCTCACTCTCAGGTACACCACTTCACTCTCACTGCCAGGCAACACAACACTCTCACTCTCAGTCCACCATTTCAGTCTCACTCTCAGTCCACCATTTCACACTCACTCTCAGTCCACCACTTCACTCACTCTCAGTCCACCACTTCACTCTCACTCTCAGTCCACGACTTCACTCTCACTCTCAGTCCACCACTTCACTCTCACTCTCAGTCCACCAGTTCACTCTCACTCTCAGTCCACCACTTCACTCTCACTCTCAGTTCCACCACTTCACTTTCACTCTCAGTTCCACCATTTCACTTTCACTCTCAATTCCACTATTTCACTCTCACTCTCAGTCCAACATTTCACTCTCACTCTTAGTCCACCACTTCACTCACTCTCAGTCCACCACTTCACTCTCAGTTCCACCACTTCACTTTCACTCTCAGTTCCACCATTTCACTTTCACTCTCAGTCCAACATTTCACTCTCACTCTCAGTCCACCACTTCACTCACTCTCAGTCCACCACTTCACTCTCACTCTGTTCCACCACTTCACTTTCACTCTCAGTTCCACCACTTCACGTTCACTCTCAATTCCACCACTTCACTCTCACTCTCAGGTCCAACACTTCACTCTCACTCCCAGGCAACACAACACTCTTACTCTCAGTCCACCATTTCACTCTCACTCTCAGTCCACCATTTCACTCTCTCTCTCAGTCCACCACTTCACTCACTCTCAGTCCACCACTTCACTCACTCTCAGTCCACCACTTCACTCTCACTCTCAGTCCACCACTTCACTTTCACTCTCAGTTCCACCACTTCACTTTCACTCTCAATTCCATCACTTCACTCTCACTCTCAGTCCACTACTTCACTCTCACTCCCAGGCAACACAACACTCTCACTCTCAGTCCACCATTTAGTCTCACTCGCAGTCCACCACTTCACTCTCACTCTCAGTCCCTCACTCTCAGTACACCACTTCACTCTCACTCACAGTCCCTCACTCTCTGTCCACAACTTCGCGTTCATTCTTATTCTCTGTCCACAACTTCGACCTCATTCTCACTCTCTGTCCACAACTTCGCTCTCACTCTCTGTCCACCACTTCACTCACACTCTCAGTCCACCACTTTACTCTCACTCTCAGGCCACCACTTCACTCTCACTCTCAGTCCACCATTTCACTCAGTCTCAGTCCACCATTTCACTCTCCCTCTCAGTCTCAGTCCACCACTTCACTCTCACTCTCAGTCTCAGTCCACCACTTCACTCTCACTCTCAGTCCACTACTTCACTCTCACTCAGTCCACCACTTCACTCTCACTCTTAGTCCACCACTTCACTCTAACTCTCAGTCCACCACTTCACTCTCACTCTCAGTCCACCACTTCACTCTCACTCTCCATCTACTACCTCACTCTCAGTCCACCATTCTCACTCTAAGTCCACCATTCTCACTCTCAGTCCACCACTTCACTGTCACTCTCATTCCACCACCTCACTCTCACTCTCAATCCACCACCTCACTCTCACTCTCAATCCACCACCTCACTCTCACTCTCAATCCACCACCTCACTCTCAGGCCTGCACTTTACTCTCACTCTCAATAAACTTATTTCACTCACTCTCAATCCCCCATTTTATACAAAGTCACGACTCGTGGAAGAGTTAGAACACAGAACAGATCAGGACGCATCAGAACAAAGTGAACATCAGAAAGAGTGGGGGAAACACCAATAGCAAGGTTAAGGAACAAACAAGATATATGGGTAAGAATAAGGGATAGGAGAGGAAGCAGTGGGTGGACAAGGTGGATACAGAAGCAAACTCTCATGAAGATAAAACTGGAAATTTAAAAGGAGGTGTGCTTTGGGGCAGGAAGGGTTTAACAGGGGTAGAAAAGATCATGGTTGGTGAAAAGCTGTCTTGAAGATCTGGAGGGAAAAATGAAATTGAAGAAAATGTGGAAGTTGGTTCCACAGGCAGAAAAACAACAACAAAAACGAACGAATGGAGGTGAGCAGTGATTTTGAATTTAGCGAGTTTCACCAGAAGCAGTTGATGGTGAATCACATGTGCCCTGCAGAAACCCGAGGACAAGCACAGAAAGAGCAAAGGGTGCAAGACCAGAAATGAGGCAGGAGAAGACAGAGACCACCGACCTGTCTGCCATGGCAAAGTGATAGGCCCATAGACTCAGCTTCATTGTGGGAGATTCCAATGATCTTGAAGGTCTTGCAGAAACCCGAGAATTCAGGCTACAATAGACCATGAGAACAATATAACACAATAGCTTCTCATATAATTAATTGAATACGCGTGCATGCACGCACACACGCTCGCACGCACACACACACACACACACACACACACACACCGTGTGGTATTATACATATTATATACACACATATTGATATGTGATTATACACATATACATATGTCACACACACACACACACACACACACACACACACACACACACACACACACACACACACACACACACACACACACACACACACACACACACACACATTGCCTTTTATTCATATAGATTATACACATCCTATACGTGACATATTATTCACATTATACACACATATTAAACATGACATGTTATAATATGATACACACACATTATACGTGACATTATACGTATCATACACATCTTATGCCTCGTGTTGGTTTTATGGTTCGGGTGGTGGGCTTGGGATCCAAGGATCCTGAGTTCAAATCCCACTCGGCTGTTGAATTATTACCAGGTGGGGTTGACTCTGTCTGTCATCCTTCCGAGGTCGGCAAAATGAGTGCCAGCTTGCTGGTATCCTGTGTTGGAGTGGCGACCCATCCAGGATTGTGTCCAATAGCCAAGGAGACTGCTTCGGCAGCACCAACGCTCTGCACAGAGTATGGTCCCAATGGGTGGATGGATGGATGGATACACATCTTATCCGTGACATTATACCTATTATACACATTATAACATTATACAGAACATATTATACATATTATATGCAACATATTATACATATATTATATGACATATTAGACAAATTACACACACATTATATGCGACATATTATATGTGACATATTAGACAAATTACACACACATTATACGTGACATATTATTCACATTGATACACATATTATACGTGACATTATTCATATTATAAATGATATATTACACACATTATACATGACATATTACACATATGTTATACGTGACATTATTCATATTATACATGACATATTACACACAAATTATACATGACATATTTTGCATGTTATACACACATATTATACATGACATTATTCATATTATACATGCAAATTATGCATGACATATTTTGCATATTATACACATTATATGTAACATATTATACATATTATACAAACATTATACATGACATATTATACATATTACACACATATTTTACGCAACATTATTCATATTATACACACATATTCTTCTTCTTCTTCTTCTTCTTTCGGCTGCTCCCGTTAGTGGTCGCCACAGCGGATCATCCGTTATGATCCGCATAATGATTTGGCACATGTTTTACGCCGGATGCCCTTCCTGACGCAACCCTGGTCGCCTCTTACGACACAGGGATATGGTACACCTATTTTAACCGGGGTATACACCGGGCCCAGTACACTGGTACTCACTTCGCCGACCTCAGAAGGATGACAGGCTGAGTCAACCTCCTGGTGTGTATTAATTCAAGCGGCCAACGGGGCTTGAACTCAGGACCTTTTGGATCCCAAGCCGCTACCCTAACCACTACGCCAACACCAGGCTTTATATTATACACTCTCTGTTCTTCTCACTCACTTCTCACATTCACGAAGATTCAAGATGTATTATACACACATATTATACGTGACATATTAGACATATTATACACACAAATTATACATGAAATATTTTGCATGTTATAACACATATTATACATGACATTATTTATATTATACACACATATTATACATGACATATTACACATATTACACACATTATACATGATATTATTCATATTATACATGACATATTATACGTAACATTATTCATACTAGTAAGTGTCTGTAAAAAAATAAAAAAATAAAACAATTAATAAATAAATATTCAAACCGCGAGCAACAAACAACAACCACACAGGCCGTTTCTTCGCTCTCGCGTGCCCGTAGGTGCATGGCCCGGAAGTTCGCATATTATTCGCAGTTATGATTATTCGCAATTTACTTTTAATACCCAATTATTCAATTAGCGCCAACGTATTTTACCTTTTCGCAATGTTGTCGCAAGGAAAAACAAAAAGAGAAGAGAAGAGAGAGAAAAAAATTTACTTCCTGGTTCGGAGCATACCAGCACTCTGATGTTACCGAAATTTATACACCGTCTAATATGAAAACGATCATAACTTGGGGCATTGTGTTTATCTATAAATGCGCATAAGAAATCGAGAAATTATTAGAATACACGAAGTCATCACTCTCCGGAAGCCCGTATGTTGTAACCCATAATGGGGAACGCGGCTGAGCTTTCCTTCCCCATCGGCCATGCCCACGCAACAACGTGTCTTGTCATTGGTTTGGTAAATAAATGGCCATAACTTGGGAGGCACTTGTCCAATTAATATCAAACCTTGAAAAGGCACATCCACGGGTCCCCAGAAATATACCTGGCAAGTTTCAATTAGATTGGACCAGTGGTTGTCGAGAAACAGCGGTCAGACACACACACACACACACACACACACACACACACACACACACACACACACACACACACACACACACACACACACACGCACACACACACATTGCTGGAATTATAGATAGATTATATGTGACATATTACACGTAACATTATTCATATTATGCACACAATCATATTATACGTGACATATTATACACAGATTATACGTGACATATTATTCATATTATATGTGACATTATCCATATTGTACACACATATTATACGTGACATTATTTATATTATACAAACCCGCATGTGGAGATAACAACCAATGACACACACATACACACACACACACACACACACACACACACACACACACACACACACACACACACACACACATCAGATACGTCACAAAGGCATTTTCCTGCTATTAAAGGGGAACCTTCAGCTCTTACAGCAACTTGCACGCACATGTGTGGACTTTCACAAAGACAGTACGCCATTCATTTATGTATACTTAGCTCCAAAGAGGTGATTACACTTACAAGGCTGGTATATGGTTAGGCGAACAAGGCTGGTGGACGGCTATGCTTATGAGGCTAGTTGATGGTTGGGCTAACAAGGCTGGTAGATGGTGATGTCATACTGGAAGATTATTGCAGTAACATAACCAGAAAATGATATCGCTTCCATGGCAAGTTAGCTAACCATCGTGTGCAGCCTGTGGCTGCTGTTTGCATCATTTTCTGGGGGAGCAGATGTACCGCTGATGCAGTGCCCTCTATTACAAGTGCAGTCCACTGGTACTCATTTCGCTGACCTCGGAAGGATGACTGCCTGCGTCAACCCCACCTGGTGTTATTTCAACGACTGACAGGGGCTTGAACTCAAGACCCTAAGATTTTAAGCCAGTCACCTTTACCATTAAGTCAATTCCATGAGCTTTCTGGGGCTGGTGGATGATTGTGTTTGTCGGGCCGGTAGATTGTGACGCTTACAAAGCCAGTAGATCGTGACGTTTACAAGGCCAGGAGATCGTGACGCTTACAAGGCCAGGAGATCATGACGCTCACAAGGCCAGGAGATTGTAGTGCATACAAGGAAGGTAGATGAATGCGTTTATGGGGTCGGTAGATGATTATGCTTACAAGACCAAGAGATTATTGCATTTAAGGGGTCGTCAAATGATTACGTGCTTACAAGGATAGTAGATCAAGATGGTGTCGACGTTTACAAGGCATGTAGATCATACATTTACAATGTTGGTACATGATGACGGCCTGATTTGGGTGCTCAGTGCTACATGCTTTACGGATCTATAACAAGTCAAGATTGTGGTGGCTGTGTTTGCCTTCACGATTTTGACGTCGGCTCATAAACATCGGCTTCACTTCAAAATGGTGAAGGAACCATATTGTGCAATGATAAAATGCATACAGTTCAACGTCAGCAAGTCCTACGTAAAATTGGTTCCAAGGTGCTCTTAGAGAATCCGGGAGTGTGGGGTGGCAGTTGAGGGATTGGGGTGGGGGGCGACAGTTTGAGGAGCAAAGGAATCACAAACAGACACCAGACAATAAAAGGCGATTCTCTGCCTCATTGTGAAAGATGATGAAGTTCGGAAGAGGCTCTGGCCAAGGTTTCTACGACGGGCATGAAATGGCTTGATGGGTGGATAAGAGGCTGGAGAGAGAATCGGTCTGGGGAAGGGCTCCATGGGCTGGTATCTTGTGCCAGGTCACGTGATACATAAAGCTGAGAAACTTGGGTGATGTGTCTCTCTCTCTCACACACACACACACACACACACACACACACACACACACACACACACACACACACACACACACACACACACACACACACACACACACACACACACACACACACACACACACACACTTCCACTTCGAACATTGACACATCTGGTGTAAAATAGCAATAGCTATTGTGTCGGCTTGTTTAATTAAAATTGCATGTGTGTATTAAGTCACACTCACTGTAACAATATAAAGAAGAAAAAGAGCAATCAGAGATTGCAGACCCTCGCCAGGACTTCTTTTGAGTGGTGTATTTTATGTGGCGTTTGTACTGGTGTGTTCAGTAATTATTAAGAGACATAATTAGAACTGCCACTTTATAACTGCTGGCAGTGATGACCAGGTCCCAAGACGTCCTGTTTTGATGCAACCCCGCTTTGATCGGACACCTGACCCTGGCCCATGAGATTTTTTTTAATTATTATTCTAATGTTCAATTCAGAATGGGATTAAAATTAATTCAAGTCAAATCAAATGGAAAACCAAATAGGTACTGTCCTGCATTGGAGTAATCAGAAGAAACCCAAACAAGCAAAACGAAAAGATAAAGTCATCAGGAGGAACCTGGATAGGATTCGCATTTCATCTGCTGCTCCTCTACCCTCAAACCTATCCAGGCACAGCCAAGTGGACCTTATTAAAAAAGATAAAAAATAAAATAAAATAAAATAAAAGACAAAAAGAACCCATATCAAAATAATTAAATCATTCTGGCTGCCAGACCATGCATATGATCAAATTGAAATTTAAAACATGTATTTCCCATCACAACTAGATCATACATATAAAGTTTCACACCGATTGATTAAGCGGT
This sequence comes from Eptatretus burgeri, assembly GCF_056783735.1. Lineage (NCBI taxonomy): Eukaryota > Metazoa > Chordata > Myxini > Myxiniformes > Myxinidae > Eptatretus > Eptatretus burgeri. The sequence continues at coordinate 78,957,036 of NC_140963.1, read as the reverse complement.
TCCAGAGAAAACATTATTTAATATTTTTCTTCAATCCAATATGGCTGCCAAACCATGTGACCTATCAATTATTCCTTAACAAACTTATACGCTCATGGCTTGGGGAACATTTGTGTGAAGTTTCCCCTTGATCTGTCCAGCCGTTCTGGAGAAGATTTTTATTGGTTTTAGGGTAAATCCAATACGGCTGTCAAGCCATGTGACCTATGACATCATATGTGTGAACCTTTTGTTCCTCATGGGCAGGCGGTCATACGTGGAAAGTTTTGACTCGATCTGTTCAGCCACTTCAGAGAAAAGGATTTTTGAAGGTTTTGTTTTTATTAAACAATGTGGCTGCCGAATTATGTGACCGATGACGTTATCAAACTGCTTTCTGTGGACAATTTTATCCTTAGATGACCCTCAAAAATTTTCATACTGACCAGATGTAGTGTTACGTCTGCAATTATGGTGCCATAACAAAGGCACCTATGACATCATCAAAACATCTCTATTATAATACCAAGCTTGCACACTAAAAACGCGGGTCGCCGTCACACGATCCCCATGAAATTGCTGTGGCACTTAGCGGACATGCCGATAATGTTTGGGAAGTCTTGGCGTTCCATAGTACCACTTGCATTTTGCACAATGCGTATTTTTGTCATTCCCCATGTACGGTCTGTCGTCTGCTACCAGCTATGTTGTACTGCTATCCCATGCATGTGCACGGGTATCGCTAGTCACACTTATTCCCCATGAGGAGTACTTGCTGTGTGCTAAGTTCAATTTTTTCCTTGATGCGGTTTCACAGATACAGAGGTCCAAAGTTTTTACATTTTTCCATCATGACTGCCACACCACGTGACCTATGACGACATAATTATGATTTAAACTTTCTAAATGAGGAGTCACACCAAGGGTGAAAATTTCGTCTCAATCCGACAAACAGTTGTGGAAAAAACACGAAAGTTCTGTGCGGACAAACAAACAAACAGACAGACAAACAAACAAACCCAAACGCAATACCATCTCCTTCGCTGAGGGTAATTATTTTTAACTACAGTGTGTACTATCCATGTTATCAGGAGTACTAACAAAACATGTTATGGTAACACCAAAACAAATTTCCCATTCATTTGTCTTCAGCTGCCTCACATTACAGGTACTGTTCATAACGTTTTCACTTTTGATGGTGTTCCACCTTTGTTTTAACACAAGCAAATACAACCCATCATTGCTTCACTGACTGTGGTATAAAGGGGTGGGTGAGAAAGGGGGAGGGAGAGAGAGAGGAGGGGTGGGGTAGAGAGAGGAGGGGGGAGGGAGAAAGGGTGGGGAGGGAGGGGAGCAGGGAGAAAGAGAGGAGGGAGGAGGAGAGCGAGCAAGGGTGGGGGAGAGAGGAGAAGGGAGTGAGAAGGGCAGAGTGAGGTGGGGTGGGGTGGGGTGGGGTGGGGGAGCTAGGGGGTGAGGAAGGGGGGAAGAGCGAGGAAGTGGGGGTGGGAAGAGTGATGCCTCAACAAACGTCGCAAATACACTCCAGGAAAATGGGAGGTGGGAGCGAGGAGGATGGGGGAGAGAGAGGAGTGGGAAGTAGGAAGGGAGTTTGGGAGGAGGTAAGCATGAGGGGAGGGGGTTCTGGACTTGCATTTGGTAGTGGGACTTGTGTAGAAGGGGGGGGTAGTACAGGATTGAACGAAATGGGGTACGTGAAATTAAAACAGCACATTAATAGAGCAAGCGGTGACTGCCCGGAAATGTCCATGGGGGTGGAGAGGAGAGGGGTAAGGGAGGAGGTAAGCGTGAGGAGAGTGTGAGGTAAGGCAGTGTGAGGGGAAGGGAAGGCAGTGTGAGGGGAATGGAAGGTGGTGTGAGCGTAAGGGAAGATGGTGTGAGGGAAGGGGAAGGGAAGGCAGCATGAGAGGAGGGGAAGGAAGGGTGATGAAACTCGCCCAAACAGCAACATTTTCTTTTTAACCATTGGGTTCGACATAAAACTTGGTGGGAGCATTTAAAAATTAAGGCTATCTATCTGGCAAAGGCCTGCTGCATGCATGCATGCATGCATGTTCACGCACATGCAGTGACCTTTGCACCCCTTCAATCAGCTCACTCTGAATCAGATTTGTACCTGCTGCACTCTGGGGAAGCTGTTTTAAATTCAAAACAAAACTGTCAGTACTTAACAGCCCCTTAACAGAGGGGAAGGGTGAGGGGAGGGGTCAGAGAGAAAGAGAGAGGGAGGGACAGGGTTGGGAGAGAGAGGTACAGTGGTGGGAGAGAGAGAGGGACAGGAGAAGAGGGGTCAGGTGGGAAGAGGGGAGGGGTCAGATAGAGGGAGAAGTATGACAGAGAGAGGGAGAAGGGTGGGAGAGAGGTGGAGAGAGAGGGACAGGGGTAGGAGAGAGAGGACCAGGGGTGGGAGAATGAGGGACAGGGGAGGAAGGGTGAGGAGGGGAGAGGTGGAGGGGTCAGATAGAGAGGGATAGGGGTGGGAGAGAGAGAGAGAGAGAGAGAGAGAGAGAGAGAGAGAGAGAGAGAGAGAGAGAGAGAGAGAGAGAGAGAGAGAGAGAGAGAGAGAGAGAGAGAAAAATCTGGGATTCTGGCAGATGTGATGCACAGTTTAACATTCATGCAAAGGAAGGCACACACACTGATGAATCACCCTGCCTGTGAAGCTCCCGGATGACAGTTTATAGCTGGGTCGGGATTCAAGACCAGGCGAGACAGCTGAGAGCATGTGTGTGATGTGTGACTCTTGTCTATCCTGCCATGATGTGACGATTCATTGCTTTGTAACAACTGAAAACATTTCTTTTTACTCATTGTAAACATATAATTTATTTTGCCTTCCTAACTTCAGAGATATCCCCACAGAGAACCAAGCCGCAGGATCACCATGGAAGCTTGTGGAGCGCTTGCCAAGTGGCTTAAGCACTCAGGCAAGCACTCCAACAAAACGGTTGATCACGAACGGCTGGCTTGGCAAGCAATAGCAACCTGATTGGATTTTTGAGCTAGCAAGCAATAGCAAGCTGAGCAAGCAAGCAATTTTTGTTCCTTGAGTCTGCATGCAAAGTTTGGGGACCCTAGGTCTTTAAAAAAAAATTATATTCAATGTCAAGACTCGTATAAGAGCTAACTAACACACAGGATGTATAACAAGGGGAGCAGGAGACAAGAGGGATGGGAGAGGGAAGCACAAAACAGTGGGGAATAGACACATATTGAGGGGATCTGTGGAAGGGAGAGGGATGGGGCGGGATACACGGGGAAAACAAGATGGACACCACAGGGACTTTCAGGAAGGAAAACAGGGAATTTGAAGGAGGTGGCTTTGGGGTGGATTAACGGGGGAAGAAAAGATCATTGTTTTGGATGGGGGAAGAAAAGAGATGGTGGTGAACAGCTGTTTTGAAGACCTGGAGGGAAGAATGAGAATGAAGAGATGTGGAAGTTGGTTCCACTGGTGCGAAAAAGAGGAATGAAAGAAAGAAGGTGAGCAGTGAGGTTTCACGATTTTGGAGTTTTGGAGGACACATACTGACACACACACACACACACACACACACACACACACACACACACACACACACACACACACACACACACACACACATCATTAACATTTATTATTATATAAGATACCAGATTGTTGCAATCTGACGAAGAGGTTGTGCTTAAACCATCAACCGCACCTTATCTGCCAGGGTGGTGAACAGACTGTTTTATATTTTTTGGTTACTTTATACATCAATGAAAGACTCATGGAGGAATTTGTGCAGAATCGCTGTTATTTCACTGTCACTTTCAATCCACCACTTAACTGTCGTTTTCAATCCATAGTTTCCCTGTCATTTTCAAACTACGATGAAACTTTCAATCTACCGCATCCCTCTAATTTTCAATCTTCCGCGTAACGGTCAATTTAAATTCACAACTGCACTTTCAGTGGTCGTATGGCAGCTTAGCTGCCGGGGTAGCTATCATTTCTTGAAGCGCGACTGTGTCGCTGATGCAGTGCCCCTCTACCAGAACACACACTGGAACTGGTACTCATTTCGCCAACCTCGGAAGGATGACAGGCTGAGTCAACCCCCTGGTGTATTAATGCAGCGGCCGACGGGGCTCGAACTCAGGACCCTAGGATCCCAAGCCGCCACCCGAACCACTGAGCCAACACCAGGCTACTGCACTTTCAATCCAACGCTTCACTTTTAATGCTCTTATCGGCTTTCAGCTGACAATGTGCTCTGTTTAGCCTGTCCGTCAACATAGACCAACACTCACATTCACGAAGATTTTAAATTTAAAAAGAACTTCGATGCAGGAGGAGGCATAAAATCCTGCACTAGTAGTGCCTACTTATGGCTGTTTGTTGGTGCTCCAGCATTTTAAGTGCGAAGCGTCAAGTATGCAAGCAGTACGTATCATTTTGTAAAGTCTTTGGTGTGACTCAGCCTTAAGTTTCAAACGCTTATAGGCTCCTGGACTCAGAGTGGACGCTCGAACCATCACACCAACGAGTCTGGTGAAGATGAGACTATTTAGCCCCAACGTAATATCTCGCCATGAGTGAGGAACGTCAAATGATTTTGGAATTGGAGCCAATTTGGAAGTTGGGGAATTAACTTTTTTAACAGAGAGAATCGTACAGGATTGTAGATTTGTTTGGGAACCATGATATATTTATACACACTTTACCATCTCCACTACCAACACATAACTTTGAATAATTTATACACACTTTACCACCAGCACTACCTGCATAACGTGTTGAATATTTTTTTATTATTATCTACATGCACTGTACTATCTTCACCACAAACATACCACCTTTAATTATATATCTACATACATTTTACTATGAACATATATATATATATATATATATATATATATATATATATATATATATATATATATATATATATATATATATATATATATATATTGTTGCGGATTCGCGCCCGCCGGCGTGCGAGCGGCCACGTAACTCGAATCGCGGCACGTCGCCCACCGGACGGACAATCCCGTCGTGACCCTCTCGGACTAACGCCGGGAACAGGTCACGGGTGGGCCTTTCGGCCTCACCACGATCGTGCCAATCGGCCCCCCGTGTGGGATAGGGTTGCTCGCCAAATTCGACCTACCTAAGTACCCACACGGAGGGTAGACCGGGCGATCGCACCTCGCCGCAGGTCGACTTCGGACACGGGCCACTTTAAGCGACCCGTTCCGTACTATCGGGATAACCGAGCGGTGTTATCGTCAACCTCGACGGTTCGATTAATTATTGGGCGTATTTAGCCCACGACCAACCCTTTACGTGAAGTAAGATGGAGATTCAATAAAAGAAAAGACGAAGCGAAACGGGAAAAACAGTTCAACATAAAGCACATTTATTCCGCGGCAAACGGAAAGCACACATATACAATTATACACCAAAAGCAAATGTAAAAGTAGAAGAAGCACAACAATTCTGCACAAAAAGCAAATGCAACAATGCAGATCTACTACCGACTACCGAGCACACGGCAACACTTATACAGTTTTACTTCACAGACGGCGCCGACAACACATATACTCAAAGCAAAAGAAAAAGGGACCACCATCAACGATGAGGGGGGGCAGATGGGCCTGGGGCCGAGACCGCGTCGAGCCTACCAGTCTGGTGATGAGCCGCAAAATGGCGGTGGCGCCCCGACTCCGCGGGCCTCGCTGGCACTGCCTGGAATGGGGTGGGAACGGGGCCCCCTTCTCACACTATCTCAGCGCGGGGGGAAACAGGAGGGGGTTGTTGATGCTCGGGGGAATGAGGATATCTCGCTGGCTCGGGTCCCGCAACGAGCGTCTCCACCACGACCTCGGTCGCGTTACCGGCCTCCCCTCTCCGCAGCTCCCCGACTCTGACACGAGCGCCCTCTCGACTGCCTTCGCCGCCGCCACCTCTCCAACTCTCCCACTCTCCACTCTTCTCAGCTCCGTCCAACTGCTTTCTCCGACTCTTCTCTTCTCAACTCTCCTTGACTGACTCAACTACTGCTCTTCCCAACTCAACTGCCTTTTTGGCGAGCGAACGCGGCCCTTTATAGCCCCTGGGGCTTCGCTCCTTCACCCTCGATCCTTCACCTCTGGCTGGCTCCCCATTGGACAGAGGAAAAGTGGGCGTGAATGATTTTTGATCCGCGAATCTGCATATAGCGATTATACTCCGACGCACCTGGAGGCGGGGCCAAATCGCCCCACGCTCGCTGATAGGACGGAACAGAAGTGGGCGTGAATCGTTCTTGATCCGATTTCTCGGAAAGGCTGGTGTTTTTGCACCCACTGCTCGGTGCGCGCCCTGTACGAGTCCAGTATCGGTGCCCACAAGCGGCGCGGGAATGGCGGTGATGCGATGGTTGTGAGAGCGAGATGTGACGGTAAAGGTCGTGGCTGTTGGCGTTGTTGTTGTTGTGAAGCGGTGTTGCGGTTGGTGGGGTGTTGTGTGATGGCTGTTGAGACGTGGTTGGTGGTGGTTGTGGTGGTAGTAACGGCAGCTGGTCCAAAATAAAGATAGTAAAAGAAAAACGGCTATCCTGAAGGGTCGCAGCCCGAATGAATGACATTTATTCCCTCTAAACAACGGGTTTGGACTAACTACACATTTACTTACAGAGATATCTCACCTAAGGGACCTGAATGGTGGTTTGCGAATTTCGTCAACCAAAACACTACCCCCTCCCCTTTTTACAGACTCGTCCCGAGTCGTCAAATTTTCGTGTGCCATCATGTGTAGTTCTCCCCTAGTACATTTTACCTACGGATCCCTGAGTGCGACATTCATGGTATTCGTGTCCCCCAAAATAAATAACCTGAGGGCTGAGTAACTACCTAAACAAACTCACTCACACCGACGACTTAAATAAAATTGCCGGCGCTAAGACAGACATGCCGGGGGCGCACTCACATGTACAGTACATTTTAACCTTAACTTACAAATTTTACACTAAACCATGGCCCAGGATCAATGAACTCTGCAAAAAGAAAGCAGTTAGCAGGGAGCCAGGCTGCTCGCATGCAGTCTCTGACTCAAACAATGCAGGTGACAGGGAACGTGGCCGGCTGCTCGTGACGCAGTCCAAGGCCTTCCCTTTTGAACTGAACGCAGTGAACCATAACGGTGCATGGGCTGCACAAATGCAGTCTCCGTGCCAGCTCAAGTGGCACACGCAATGAACACAACGAATGGATGGACGCAAACACGGTGCACGGGCCGCCACTGCAGGCCCGTGTTGTAGCTGCCAACAGGGCAATTCTCGCAGCTTGCAAACTGTTGCCTTGATCCTGGTGCACATGGCAATGAACAGGGGGGGGGGCAAAGCAAAAATTGAACGGGGCTGGTGAACAGGGGCAGTGGGAATGGCATGGCAAAGGTGATCAGGCAAACACAGCCTGCAGAACAAGGCCGCTGCAGGCAAACACAGCCGGCAGATGAACTGGCCGGCACAGGCCTTGAAGCACAGCAGCTGCAGACAATCCGACCGGCACAGGCCTTGCAGCACAGCACCTGCAGACAATCCGACCGGCACAGGCCTTGCAGCACAGCAGCTGCAGACGATCCAGCCGGCACAGGCCTTGCAGCAAAACAACAGCTGCCGATGAAGTGGGCCAGCCTTTGCCTTGCAGCAACGCAGCCAGCAGATGAAGCTGGCCAGCCTTTGCCGTTCAGTGGAGGTTGGTGGAGGAAGTGCGGTGGTGCTGGCCACTCGGAAGGCGGGCTCGGACCTACTCTACGGTCTCCCTCCCAACCTATCGCCTTGCCTGTCACTGTCTATACCCACTCCCTTAATTTGTCAAACCCCAATTTAGCCCCAACTTTTTTTTTTTTTTTTTTTTACTTCCCCACTATAAATCGTCCCCTAACCCCCTTTACTGTCCTTGTTCGGCTAACCTATCCTGTCACCTAGCCTACTCCCAACCCCTACGTTCCCTTCCCGGAGGGGAACAAGGAAGAGCTAGCGTCCTGTGTCGAGGCCCAATCCAAGCCTCAGGATGGCCTCCCCAGAGTTCAGCGAGGGGATGGATGGTGCGGAGGGGTACACTTCCTAATCTACCCTCTCCATTTAACTGTTAAACTACCCCGGGGCTTTCAACAAGCACCTCGCGCTTAAGCTATTGGTTCTAACAACCCAGATTCCCGTCGCCTGTGTTGGTGTCCTCACAATTTCGGGCCTTGCCCCCCAATTTTCTCTCCGTGCCCTCACACGGTCTCATGGCTGGGACGCGTGGCTCCCTTTGGCAGGCACGACCCTCTGCCGATTCTCCCGCTATGGCATCCCCGGGCACTACACTGCCTCCAAGCCTACCAGCTCCCTAAACACCGGGGAGTGCCCCCCATGGCACCTCCCCTGAAACGCACACGTGGCAGGCTGGCTTCCCGGGCCCCTTTCCGAGGGTCACCCATGCCCACAACACTGCCCCCGCACCAAGCAGGCGCACCCGTGCCCACTACGCTATCCCGGCCCCCCATGGGCCCTTGGCCTACCACGGCCGACTAGCCTGGTGCCCGGGGTACCCACTCAGCGATACTCACCTTTCGCAGCCACGCTCCCAGCCCGTTAACAGGGCTCCTGCACCCCTCCAAACGGGTTTCGCGCCTACTTCCCCACCAACAACAAAACGACTTCCATTTTTCAATTTGACTAACCCAGCTAACTCACTCTACACTGACCCCGGGGTCCCTTGGACGGGAGTCACTCCTCCCCCAATCACTCATCGCACCATGCATTCCCCATTCGCTCCACACACACAGACCCGCTGGCCTCACTCACTCATCATGTCACAACACAACTCACCAACTCTTCAAAACACACACCGCTGAATTCTGCTATCCTTCTAACTACATCCCCTAACTAACTCGTGCTCCCACGTCGTCCCTTACACTAAAGCACGTTCCTTTTAACACTACGAGGCTAAGCTACGTCCCCGCTACACACTCACTGTCAGTCACTGTCTCCAAATAATCCCATTAATCAATTTCCCAACCTAAATCTCGCTACAATCCCTCTAACTAATCCATTCCACGGGCCCCATGAGGACTTACCCCTGCCCCATGGAGCCGGTCTAGCTAAGCTAACCCTTCCCCCTAACTAGTTTCCATCCTGTTCCCTGGTAAGGGGGTCTTCCACCCCTTGCCAGGGAATCCTGTGCACCCGAAAGTGAGGCTTGCTTTTTTTTTTTTTTTTTTTTACATGCGCAGCACCAGCGCGGAAACTCACAGCTCGCGCACTTTGCACCTGCCCGTGACGTCATGCAGCTGCGCGTGTACCTCGTCCCTCCTTGGACGGTACCATCCGGCAGGGATACCCCTCCTGCCGGATTCCAACTCCGCGTGCAGCCATGACGTCACCGTGCGCATAAAAAAAAACACAAGCCCCACGTCTCGAGGGGTTCCCCACGCGAACACATGTGCTTTGCCCATTGGAGCTTAACACACACGATCGCGTGGAGAACCCGTCCGGTCCAAATCCGAAATCCTGCCTAAACTTTGTCCGTCCGCGGGATCGGCAAATCCACCGCGTGCGATTCCGGACCGGGACTTCACTCTCGCAAGCGAGCACGTGGGGGCCTCGTGCGTTGCACAGCACGGACCTCGTGCTCGCTGCTGGGTGAACCCGGCACGGTCCCCGAAACAACTACAGCCGCCACCCGGCTTTCTTTCCTCTGTCGCAGTCTCCGTCGCCATCCCACACACGCACTCCCGCGTGTTACGACGCTAACACACCTCACCATTAAACTCACACCAGGAGACGTGGCTGCATGTTCACACATGCCGACCGACATCTCCCTTACACACAGCGACCTTGCACACGCTGTCTCTCTCAAACTCGGCCGCTCACTCACGCCTGCCACCTCCCTAGCACACGTGGCTCCACTCACTCGTGCCATTTCCCTCACACAAACCATACCACTCACACACGCGGGGGCACTCGCCCGCGGTGTCTCATCCATACACCGTGCCTCACTCACACACGCGGGGGCACTCATCCGCGGTGCCTCACTCATACACCGTGCCTCACTCACACACGTGGGGGAACTCATCCGCGGTGCCTCACTCATACACCTTTCCTCACTCACACACGCAGGGGCACTCAACCGCGGTGTTTCACTCACACACGGTGCGCTGGGAAGCACGCCCTTCTGCACACTTACCACCACACCACTCACACACGCGGGGGCACTCGCCCGCGGTGTCTCACTCACACACGCGGGGGAACTCGCCCGCGGTGTCTCACTCACACACGCGGGGGAACTCGCCCGCGGTCTCTCACTCACACACGCGGGGGCACTCGCCCGCGGTGTCTCATCCATACTGGCGGTTTCATCCACACACGGGGACGCACTCACACCTTGCACCATACACACAGGGACAACCACACTGGGGATTCGTGTCCCCACAAGAGTCTCCGGGGCCTCTATACCCCCCAAGCTTTCCGTGCACCCGTCCGCAGCACTCCTCCCTTCGACCTCGCTCGACACGACCGAACTCACCTGGTCGTGATCCGCCTCAAGGGGGCATACTCCCTCCCCTTGTTCCTGGAGGAGGCCATCCAGCTGCTCGCACTGGGTCTCCACCCAGTCCACCAGCTCACCCCCATTATCCTCCACTACCTGCGTGTGTGTGTGTGCGTCACTTACCCCGTCTTCATCGTGTAGTCTTCCCTCTATCGTTCCCATCTCCCGTGTCTCTGCCAACTCAGTCACCTCTTCACCCTTTACCTCCCTTGTCTCAACCTTATTTCCGTCTCTTCCCTTGTTATCTCCCTCGTGCACGTCTCCGTCACCCCAATTAGTTTTTCCCTCTCGGTTACCGTCACTTTTTCCGTCACGACCCTCGCCCAACACGTCCCCAGAATTATTTTTTCCTTGCCTGCCTCCACCGCGGGCCCGACAGCCGTTGCACTCCCTCCCAGTTCGTTCGCTCCCACACGTGGAGTCGCCATTTTGAGCTCCCTGGTTACTGCCTTCATGCCCGCCTGCAGGCTTCGGCCCATGCTCTGCGTCTCACCCCGCAGCCCTTTCATTTCTTCCTTCATGTTTGTTTCCATTTCGTTCATTTGTTGTGTATTCGCATCCATTTTCCTCATCAATGCGTCAAACATTTCCATCGTCCGATCCGTGGGCGAATTCGCACGTGGGGGCCGTTTGTCCGCCACCCCAGCCACTGCGCCCATTTCGAACTCTGGGTTCAGTTGGGGGAGTTCATGTTCCTGCACAACCAACATTTCCTGCACGGGGATTTCATCCTGGACCATGGATCCTACATTACTACACATATACATTTCTAATACCCCCGGCTCCCGCTCGCCTTGAGACGCCATCTTATTTCTCGTAAAGGGTTAATTTGAATCGCTCGTAATTTGGAGGGAATCGGGGGTCGCTCCTCTCACCCCTGGACCAATTCCCGTGAATTTAGCTGGAGACAGGAGAGCCCGTTGTCCCGTTCTCCGACACCAGTGTCGCGAGGAGGGGGATGAGTTTGTATCTCACGACCTGACACCAGTGTTGCGAGGAGGGGGATGGGTTTGTATCCCACTCCTGACACCAGTGTTGCGGATTCGCGCCCGCCGGCGTGCGAGCGGCCACGTAACTCGAATCGCGGCACGTCGCCCACCGGACGGACAATCCCGTCGTGACCCCCTCGGACTAACGCCGGGAACTAGTCACGGGTGGGCCTTTCGGCCTCACCACGATCGTGCCAATCGGCCCCCCGCGTGGGATAGGGTTGCTTGCCAAATTCGACCTACCTAAGTACCCACGCGGAGGGTAGACCGGGCGATCGCACCTCGCCGCAGGTCGACTTCGGACACGGGCCACTTTAAGCGACCCGTTCCGTACTATCGGGATAACCGAGCGGTGTTATCGTCAACCTCGACGGTTCGATTAATTATTGGGCGTATTTAGCCCACGACCAACCCTTTACGTGAAGTAAGATGGAGATTCAATAAAAGAAAAGACGAAGCGAAACGGGAAAAACAGTTCAACATAAAGCACATTTATTCCGCGGCAAACGGAAAGCACACATATACAATTATACACCAAAAGCAAATGTAAAAGTAGAAGAAGCACAACAATTCTGCACAAAAAGCAAATGCAACAATGCAGATCTACTACCGACTACCGAGCACACGGCAACACTTATACAGTTTTACTTCACAGACGGCGCCGACAACACATATACTCAAAGCAAAAGAAAAAGGGACCACCCTCAACGATGAGGGGGGGCAGACGGGCCTGGGGCCGAGACCGCGTCGAGCCTACCAGTCTGGTGATGAGCCGCAAAATGACGGTGGCGCCCCGACTCCGCGGGCCTCGCTGGCACTGCCTGGAATGGGGTGGGAACGGGGCCCCCTTCTCACACTATCTCAGCGCGGGGGGGAAACAGGAGGGGGTTGTTGATGCTCGGGGGAATGAGGATATCTCGCTGGCTCGGATCCCGCGACGAGCGTCTCCACCGCGACCTCGGTCGCGTTACCGGCCTCCCCTCTCCGCAGCTCCCCGACTCTGACACGAGCGCCCTCTCGACTGCCTTCGCCGCCGCCACCTCTCCAACTCTCCCACTCTCCACTCTTCTCAGCTCCGTCCAACTGCTTTCTACGACTCTTCTCTTCTCAACTCTCCTTGACTGACTCAACTACTGCTCTTCCCAACTCAACTGCCTTTTTGGCGAGCGAACGCGGCCCTTTATAGCCCCCGGGGCTTCGCTCCTTCACCTTCGACCCTTCACGTCTGGCTGGCTCCCCATTGGACAGAGGAAAAGTGGGCGTGAATGATTTTTGATCCGCGAATCTGCATATAGCGATTATACTCCGACGCACTTGGAGGCGGGGCCAAATCGCCCCACGCTCGCTGATAGGACGGAACAGAAGTGGGCGTGAATCGTTCTTGATCCGATTTCTCGGAAAGGCTGGTGTTTTTGCACCCACTGCTCGGTGCGCGCCCTGTACGAGTCCAGTATCGGTGCCCACAAGCGGCACGGGAATGGCGGTGATGCGATGGTTGCGAGAGCGAGATGTGACGGTAAAGGTCGTGGCTGTTGGCGTTGTTGTTGTTGTGAAGCGGCGTTGCGGTTGGTGGGGTGTTGTGTGATGGCTGTTGAGATGTGGTTGGTGGTGGTTGTGGTGGTAGTAACGGCGGCTGGTCCAAAATAAAGATAGTAAAAGAAAAACGGCTATCCTGAAGGGTCGCAGCCCGAATGAATGACATTTATTCCCTCTAAACAACGGGTTTGGACTAACTACACATTTACTTACAGAGATATCTCACCTAAGGGACCTGAATGGTGGTTTGCGAATTTCGTCAACCACAATAATATATATATATATATATATATATATATATATATATATATATATATATATATATATATATATATATATATATATATATATATATATATATATATATATATATCTACATGTGGAATTTTAAAGGTGCTGTGCCCTCGATGATAAGTTGCGTTCTTGTTCATTTCATTTTACCAAATGTCACATCAACAAGTCTGAGAACACACCAAGGATATACAAGGAACTTGAAGACAGGAAGCCATTTGGATCATCATTCCTGCGCTGTTTCAGCACCACGTTAATCCAGTCCAGTATCACAGTTTATTCATATATATATATATATATATATATATATATATATATATATATATATATATATATATATATATATATATATATATATATATACATATATATATACACACATATATATCTATATATATATATATATATATATATATATATATATATATATATATATATATATATATATATATATATATATATATATATATATGCTCGGTGGGGGAATGTGTTGACAACGTTGTCTGCTTTGATGGCAAGGTGCCACCCAGCACCCCCAGATCATTCTCCTGTGTAACACGCTCCAAGACTTTCCCTTACACCATGTAATCCCTATTTTCGTTATTATTGCCCTTCCTCTGCATGTTCCATTTCCTTTTGTTAAACTGCATATTTTGTCCAATCCTCCCTAACGCTGTATTCGTAGGTTCGGTTAGGTATGTACACGAACTCATGTTTCATCTTCCAAACCTCTTCCGGTGTGCTACGTGTGGTGTAACCTTGTAAACCATGCAGTGCTAGAAACACCTGTTAACGAAACCCCACCCGGTCCAAGTGCCAGGTCTCCGCTCCACATCATGTGCATTCCGAGTGCAAATCCGGATCACTTGTACTCCGAGTGC
>NC_140963.1:78867797-78935297 GCF_056783735.1 Eptatretus burgeri | reverse complement strand
CTCCAAAACCATGAAACCGAGCATCCTGAAATTTTGCATGTACACGAAGAAAACTCCAAGTAAGTGCATGACTGAAAATTAAGTGCTTGGGTTAATTAACACACACCTTTTGAAGATAATTAACTGCCTTATTTAAATATATCCTTTAACAGTGGTTCCGTCATTCTGAGTGAGTTGTGAAACAATACCTGATTTCTGAGCTGTTTTCCGTATGAACGTGTTTTCTAAATTACCGAGCCAAATTTTTTTTCCACCCGTCACACACAGCTAGCTGTTCATAAAGATTAATGTTTGTGAACATCTCACTGAAACGTCTATATAAATGCAACGTTATTTTTCAGTGAAAGCTACTCATGGTTTTTGGGTTGAATACAGTACGTACTGGAATCGATAATCACACTGACTCCAACCTGCCGATTCCCCAAAAATTGCCGATATCAGTCAAGCACGTGTGTGTGTGTGTGTGTGTGTGTGTGTGTGTGTGTGTGTGTGTGTGTGTGTGTGTGTGTGTGTGTGTGTGTGTGTGTGTGTGTGTGTGTGTGTGTGTGTGTGTGTGTGTGTGTGTGTGTGTTGTTCATGAAGCATAACATATTCGCTCTCTGTGAACTCCACTACCCCCACTCCTCTCTTTTTGTCCTATCCTTGCTTTTTTCGTCCTTCCACACTTCTCTCACTCTCCACTTCTCACAAGCTCACTCTCACTCTCCCCTTCTCACACTCTCTCTATCCCCTTCTCACACTCTCACTCTCCCATTCTCACACTCTCACTCTCCCCTTCTCAAACTCTCACTCTCCCCTTCTCACACTCTCTCTCTTTCTCCCCTTCTCACACTCTCTCTCTTTCTCCCCTTCTCATACTCTCCCCTTCTCACACTCTCACTCTCCCCTTCTCACACTCTCACTCTCCCCTTCTCACACTCACACTCTCCCCTTCTCACTCACTCTCTCTCTCTCTCTCTCTCTCTCTCTCTCTCTCTCTCTCTCTCTCTCTCTCTCTCTCTCTCTCTCTCTCTCTCTCTCTCTCTCTCTATCTCTATCTCTATCTCTATCTCTATCTCTATCTCTATCTCTATCTCTATCTCTATCTCTATCTCTCTCTCTCTCTCACTCTCTCTCTCTCAACTTGATGGGAGTTTACCAGGCAGTGTTTATGTCTAGACAGGAGTTTGTCTCTGGGCAGCTTGGCTCGAGATGCGTCCGGGCTGTGTTTGTCTCTGAACGTGTCCGGGCGGTATTTATGCCCGGATGGGAGTTTGTTTCTGGACATGTCCGGACAATATTTGTCTCCAGATGCGTCCGGGCGGTGTTTGTCTCTGGGCTGTATTTATAATATGACTGGTATAAAATGGATTTCCGACATTATTTTGTTTCCCTATTCATTGTTATTCTTTGCAGAATTAACATGATGAAACAGTATGAATCGGCATTAACGCTCCACCGCACATCTGCCTTCCCTTCCCCAAACCTCTGTCTCTCTCTTTTCTCTTTTCTCTCTTTTCTCTCTTTTCTCTCTTTTCTCTCTTTTCTCTCTTTTCTCTCTTTTCTCTCTCTCTCTCTCATCCCCCATCCCTCCTCTCTCCCCCTCCCTCCTAACTCTCTTTCATCCTCCACCTCCTCACTCTTTCCTCTCTTCCCCACCCCCCCCTTAGTATTCCCATCAGCGAAGTGATGGGTGGTATTTGCTGTAGTTCATAATGGCACCCAAGTATAACACGATGGACAAAATGAGTTGTGCCAAAAGGTAGAGAAAGGTTATGACATGGTGCAAAAAAAATCGAGTTGTTAGATTGGTTGACAAGAAGTCAGTGCAGCATTTGTGGGCCACCATTATGGGATCACCAAATCAACTGTGCGGTAAACATGAGTCAAATTTGGTAATACAGGAGAAACCATTGCAGATTTACCAACATTTCCACGAGGAACCGAGGGCCTTCGGCTCAAGTGAAAACCATGGCAGACGCTGAAGAGACAGGATTATTTTGGAAGAGGATGCCACCATCTGATACCTTCCTTTCCAAACAAGGAAGATCTGCTCTTTATCACGGTGGCTAAGGATCGTTATACCCTTCTTCTATGTGGCGCCTTTGTTGTGCTCCTGATGATTGAACAGCTATCGCAAGTTCTACTTCCAAATATTTTTAACAAACACCCCCCACCCCTTCCAAATAAAAGAACGATCATTGAAAGCTCAGTCTTGTGTTGTCTATTTACAGCAGAGGACAGTACAAAGGAGTAAGTAATATGTTTACACTCACCCACCTCGTTATTTTGTAAAAACAACCTCACTGTTTTGAAATCTTACTATAATTCACCGTCTGTCCGTCTGTCTGTTCCCAGGTACCGCAAAAACGGCTGAACCGATCGCGACCATTTTTTGGGTGTGTAATCCTGGGACCCCTTGGAGTAAAATAGGCATAAATATAATAACATGACCCCCTTGACGGCTCCCGTTGGGAGCGGGTGCTTCTAGTAACTTCAATGTTAGAGTCTTGGGTATTTTTTTTATTACATTTACATATTTATTTCAATGTTAACATGAATATATATATATATATATATATATATATATATATATATATATATATATACTGTACACAAGATGGGTGTGCTTACAGATTGTAAGCAATAACGGACCGTGCTTCCCCATTGTCTCGGGTCACTCACCTGCATTTGATTTTTCATTTATAAATTTTCTTCTTTAAAAAAAAAAAATTATATTTTATTTACAGATGCTTTCCGACGGTTCTGTGATTTTTCCTGGTGTATCGGCCTCAATGTCTATCGGCACGCAAAATTACCATGCTTCCGCATTGTCTCAGGTGGCTCACCTGCATTTATTTATTTTCATGTACATATTTATATTTTCATTTATGGATGCTTTCCAATGGTTCTGTGATTTTGTAACCCAGTGTAATGGCTTCTATGTCCATCAGCATGCAAAATTTCAGCTTTCTACGTCACCCGGAGGCGAACAGCCGAGATCCTTGGAGATTATGGCGCATGCAGGATGGAGGGCGGCAAGGGCGGGTACCAGACAGAAGCACATGGGTTTATCCTCGAACCCACAATGAGTAAACAAACACAGTAAATTCAACAAATGATGATTTTAAAAAAATAATTCAATGATTCATAATGAGAATAACTCAATGAGTGATAATGAAAATAAATCAATGCGTGAGGTAATGAAATGTGAGGTAAACTAAAACCTAATTTAAGACGTAAACTAAATCCACTCAGTCACAAACACAGACAAAGGAAAAGATAAATATAAAAGAAAATCCTACTTTTATGCTGGCACTTAGCTGTGTGTCCAGAGATGACGTTTGAGGAGCCTCAGTCATCAAGCCTTGAAGCCACTGTGTGGGAAATGCACCTGATGGCCCAAAGACCCTCTCTGTGGCCACGCATGTGAAACAATTCATGTGGGTGGTCCTTACGTCAAGGGCCCACCAGTCATCGTTAAAGCTCCTTCTCACGATCAAAACCACTGACACCGCTCCTCTCTCAGCACCAGGCCCACTCACAGCAAATGGTGAGGCCTTCCTCTTCGATCCTCCAACAAGGGATACTGCCGAGTTCGACTTCATAGACACGCTCCTCTTCTTCTCTTCTTATCCTCCCAAAGTGCACAAACTTTGCAACCCAGCCGAATAATGTCCAGCATCTTGCTCTAGCACCTGAGCCAATTCGCACCACACGAACACGAGAATGCGCAGCTCTCTCATCTGTGCCGAGGAGAAACAAGAGAGAGACCCTCTGATTCTGGCCGCTGTCTCCACTTTATCATACTTTATGCATTTGTATATTTGTATATCACTCCCTCTGACATCACACCAACCAATCCTGAACCTCAAGTGCGTGGCCTGCCGGTTACCGTTTTTGGGGGCGGGGTTTAACCTGCCGATTGTGTTCAGACTCCATCGGCAGCCGGGTTGGCCATTGTTGTAATTGTTGTTGTTGTATAACGTGGTCTTTTTATGGCCAGCTTTGTAAATGCAAAAACATAGGAAAAGATCACAGGGGGCAATCACATACTGGGAGAAACTAGCCTTAGACCCTACCGAGTTAACACAGCACCACCCCTTTGTGGTGACACGTAAACAAACTTAAGCTCACAGTTTTCCTGACTTAAATTACATTGAGATGTCACCTACCCATCCACAGACCATCATGCTACACTACACAATCCCACCTTTACTATGGAATTCCTCCATCTACCCCACAAGCATAACAATATATATATATATATATATATATATATATATATATATATACATATTTTATATATATATATATATATATATATATATATATATATATATATATATATATATATATACACAATTCTTGTATCTGCCTCTTCTTGTGTAAAGAACAGATGAATTGCGGGTAACTTGTTGGAAGCATAGAGTCCTATCCTCCAAGAGTTACCTGTTGTAATTGTTTGCTTTGTATTGCTTTGTATTGGAGCCCCTCGCTTTTGAAAATTCTGGATCCAACTTTATGTATTTGTATATCACACATGTGTTACTTTTCTCACACTGATCATTTTGACACCAATTTCACCTTTCTATCTCAAGTAGTATGGACGTTACACGCATTTCATTCAATTGGATTATAATGATGATTTTAATAGTCACCATGGAAATGCAGCTAAAATTTGGAGTTTTTGACCATTATTTTCAAGTCCAAAATATGTTTTTTGTAAAAACATATACATTTACGAGCGGGTATGCTTACACATTGCTTATACATGACGCATTGTGTACGCATTCGAACCGTGCTTCCCCATTGTCTCGGGTCGCTCACCTGTAGTTTTTTCTTTCTTTATTTCATGTATTTATTTTCATCTATTTATATTTTCATTTATGGATTTTTTTTTATTTCAGACAGCAGTCTGACGATTCTGTGATTCCCCCCCCCCGCCCCCCCCCCAGTGTATTGGCTTCGATGTCCGTTGGCACGCAATATTTCAGCTTTCTACCGAAGGTATCAATCTTTAATATCAGTCAGTCAGTGATAAAAAGAACTTGATACATGAGATATCCAAAAATGCAACGTTTGTTGTTATGAAGATGATTTGGCTCCTCTGGCGAGATTTGTTCTGTTTGGTATAACTTTATTTTCATGGAAAAATGCAAATTCCATCAAATAATGAATATGCAAATGAGGTAATTAGCCTATGTGATTTCATAAACTCTGGACTCCTTCCATGCTAATCAATTTGTCACCAAAGTTTCTTCGCTATCTTTAAAATTAACGATTCTGTGGTCATTTTATGTTAATTAGGTAAATACAGTAATTTTGGGGAGTTACCATGGAAACCATCCTGAACAACAATACCGCCACCAATTCCGGCAACTACACCATCAGTTTTCGCTCATCCCATATAATAACCTAAAAAAAAAAAAACGTGGTGTGATTTGTTCCACAGTGAGGAGATAGGGTTATTTCACATCATATGCTGATTCGCTACAACAGCTCTCGTGTGAATATATATATATATATATATATATATATATATATATGTATATATATATATATATATATATATATATATATATATATATATATATATATATATATATCTTCTTATTTCAGCTGCTCCCGTTCGGGGTCGCCACAGCGTATCATTCGTATGATCCGCATCGTGATTTGGCACATGTTTTACGCCAGATGCCCTTCCTGACGCAACCCTGGTTGCCTCTTACAACACAGGGATATGGTACACGTATTTTAACCGGGGTATACACCGGCCCAGTACACTGGTACTCATTTAGCCGACCTCGGAAGGATGACAGGCTGAGTCAACCCCCTGGTGTATTAATTCAGTGGCCCAACGGGGCTTGAACTCAGGACCTTTTGGATCCCAAGCCGCTGCCCTAACCACTGCGCCAACACCAAGATATATATATATATATATATATATATATATATATATATATATATATATATATATATATATATATATATATATATATATATATATATATATATATGTCTGCAAAAGTAGGTCTAAAGTCAGGATTATACCAGTATTACCAGTATTATAATAGTGGTGCTTGGATTCATTTAATAACATAATTCATTAAAATCATTATTAGCATTTTTAATATATTTATTTTCGTAATTTTTTCGTAATCAATAACATAGGTTTTGTGCGCACGTTTTGTTTTTCATTACTGTATACCTACTTTTGCAGCCCCCTGTATATATACATGTAGATATATATATATATATATATATATATATATATATATATATATATATATATATATATATATATATATATATACACATATTAGGGTGCTTCATAAAAGGGGGTAAAAAAATAAAAGTATGACTATTCATGCTCCCTGGGTGTGCCTTTGTTCCATTTGACAGTAAAAACATACACACCAAATATGAAAGCAGATTGGAGGATGTTGAGGGGTTCCTCAAGTTGGCACAATATTGTTGAAATTTGCCAAACTGTAACTGACAACTTGCCGTCGAATATGCACAACGCAGTACACTTCACAATTAATATGGTTGTTTGAAATTTTCAAAAACCACAGCAGTCATATCGGATGAAAGAATAGTTTTTCCAAGGAGACCGAGATGAGCTTTTTGACATTGCAGTGCAAAATTCCCTCTCCATAATGGACATAATTGTGCCAACTTGGGGAACCCCTAAATATCATGGAATTTTGTTCATTTTTGACCTATAAGTTCTTATGGGGTATTGGAACAAAGGCCAAATCAGGGAGCAGCAAAAATCAAACTTTCATTTTTTTTTGGAACACCCGAATGAATATATATATATATATATATATATATATATATATATATATATATGTATATATATATATACATATATATATATATACATATACACCGGGCGTAGTGGCGTGCGCCTGTAATCCGGCTACTTGGAGGCTTGGGTTGGAGGATCGCTTGAGTACGGGAGCTCTGCGCTGGGCCGTGCTATGAGAGGGTGCAGCGCAGCCTGGAATCATGGCGAAACCCAATCCTTATCCCTGTGTCGTAAGAGGTGACCAGGGTTGCGTCAGGAAGGGCATCCGGCGTAAAACCTATGCCAAATCAGTATGCAGATGATAACGGATGATCCGCTGTGGCGAGCCCTAACGGGAGCAGCCTAAAGACGAACAACAACAACATATATATATATATATATATATATATATATATATATATATATATATATATATATATCTTCTTCTTCTTTCGGCTGCTCCCGTTAGGGGTCGCCACAGCGGATCATCCGTATGATCCGCATAGTGATTTGGCACATGTTTTACGCCGGATGCCCTTCCTGACGCAACCCTGGTCGCCTCTTACGACACAGGGATTATATATATATATATATATATATATATATATATATATATATATATATATATATATATATATATTCCTTCACATGTGCTGAAAGCATGCATGTAATCCTTCACATGTGCTGAAAACGTGTTTGAAAACATGTATGTATATATATATATATATATATATATATATATATATATATATATATATATATATATATATATATATATATATATATATATCATTTTTGGCACCATCTCTTCACTGTGAAAATTAAAAAAACAAATTGGAATCCCAAAATCGAAATGATTTGTCCTTTTCACACACACAACCTATTCACCAAGTTGCATCTGAATTCGTCCATAACTTTTTAAGACCTCATGTTCAAAGACAGGCAGAAAACCAGAGGTGAAAACAATCTCCATCCACCTTCTGTGGAAGAGGTAATGTGGGACTGCATGCACATGTGAAGGAGTAGATGCACATGCATGTTTTCAGCACATGTCAAGGTTTACACGGACATGCATGTTTTCAGCACATGTCAAGAATTACACCGACATGCATGTTTTCAGCACATGTGAAGGATTACATGCACATGCATGTTTTCAGCACATGTGAAGGATTACATGTGTTTTCAGCACATGCGAAGGATTATATACATGTTTTCAGCACATGTGAAGGATTGTATACATGTTTTCAGCACATGTGAAGGATTACATGTGTTTTCAGCACATGTGAAGGATTATATACATGTTTTCAGCACATGCGAAGGATTATATACATGTTTTCAGCACATGTGAAGGATTGTATACATGTTTTCAGCACATGTGAAGGATTACATGTGTTTTCAGCACATGTGAAGGATTATATACATGTTTTCAGCACATGCGAAGGATTATATACATGTTTTCAGCACATGTGAAGGATTGTATACATGTTTTCAGCACATGTGAAGGATTACATGCACATGCATGTTTTCAGCACATGTGAAGGATTACATGTGTTTTCAGCACATGCGAAGGATTATATACATGTTTTCAGCACATGTGAAGGATTGTATACATGTTTTCAGCACATGTGAAGGATTACATGTGTTTTCAGCACATGTGAAGGATTATATACATGTTTTCAGCACATGCGAAGGATTATATACATGTTTTCAGCACATGTGAAGGATTGTATACATGTTTTCAGCACATGTGAAGGATTACATGTGTTTTCAGCACATGTGAAGGATTATATACATGTTTTCAGCACATGTGAAGGATTATATACATGTTTTCAGCACATGTGAAGGATTGTATACATGTTTTCAGCACATGTGAAGGATTACATGTGTTTTCAGCACATGTGAAGGATTATATACATGTTTTCAGCACATGCGAAGGATTATATACATGTTTTCAGCACATGTGAAGGATTGTATACATGTTTTCAGCACATGTGAAGGATTACATGCGCATGCATGTTTTCAGCACATGTGAAGGATTACATGTGTTTTCAGCACATGCAAAGGATTGTATACATGTTTTCAGCACATGTGAAGGATTATATGTGTTTTCATCACATGTGAAGGATTATATACATGTTTTCAGCACATGTGAAGGATTATATACATGTTTTCAGCACATGTGAAGGATTACAAGCATGTTTTCAGCACATGTGAAGGATTTCATGCATATGCATGTTTTCAGTGGCACAGTACTTCTTATGTTAAAATAAATCAAGAGTTTGAAAGAAATATCCCCTCCACTTGTGGCTCATCTTCATTTTAATGCAGCCTTCTTTTATGCCTTCTTTGTTCTTTCTAAATTTCTTGTTTCCTGTTCCATTCCATTGCAAAGAAAAACTTTCCCTATCCACATCTTCTCAAGAGGCTGGCAGGATGGCTTAAAGGTAACACAAGCTCATCTCTTAGCTATTTAGCCTGGGTTTGAGTCCCGACCCAGCTACAAACTGTCATCTCAGTGTGTGTGTGTGTGTGTG
Organism: Eptatretus burgeri; assembly: GCF_056783735.1. Taxonomy (NCBI): domain Eukaryota; kingdom Metazoa; phylum Chordata; class Myxini; order Myxiniformes; family Myxinidae; genus Eptatretus; species Eptatretus burgeri. Next base: position 78,925,988 of record NC_140963.1, on the reverse strand, counting down.
TGTGTGTGTGTGTGTGTGTGTGTGTGTGTGTGTGTGTGTGTGTGTGTGTGTGTGTGTGTGTGTGTGTGCGTGTGTGTGTGTGGTAAAACTCCCTTAATGAGCACAGATTTTGATGCGGTCAATACACCTTTGTTAGGTGTCAGATATGAAGCTTGTGGCCAAGTTACATCAAAATCGTATGTTTGGTTCAAGCGATAATGACTGAAGTGTTTATGGATTGACTGACTGACTGACTGACTCACCTACGGATACTGCTGGATTGCATAAGCTCACCAGACTAAAGTCCAGGTGAGCTAAAAAGGACTATTCCTTTTTGTGAGCACGTAAATATGTCAAGTTACAAACAGAATGGGGGAAATGTGGCCTAACTCTGGTATTCCTCCCTGTTGCACCCCTCTCTAATATGTGTCCAATTTATTTCTCCTCAACACCCACCTCCACTCTCACCCTTCAACCTCCCTATCCACCCTTTCCACCCCTACGACGTCTAAATAATCTTTAACATAAAATATCAAAATAGCAAAGTTTCCCCACAAAATTCCTTCAGAGCATTCCAACACAATCTATTGGAATGGTTCAGCTGTCTTCGGGGAGAGTGGTGTATCGGATTGGCTTAGCATCTAGTTTAGTGCTGAATCGGATCAGGATCTGGACGAATGGTGGAACAGTTCAGAATCTGGATGAGTGGTGGATCTGATCGGGATCTGGATGAGTGGTGCATCACTTTGGGATTTAGATAAGTGGTAGATCAGTTCGCAATCTGGATGATTGGTGAATCGGTTCGGGATCTGAATGAGTGGTCGAATGGTCGGGGATCTGGATGAGTGGTGGATTTCTTTGGAAACTGGATGAGTGGTGCAACAGCTGGGGGTGTGGATGAGTAGTGGATTAGTTCGAGATCTGGATGCGTGGTGAGTTGCTTTGGAATCTAGAAGAGTGGCGCAGTGTTTCGGGATCTTGATGAATAGTGGATCGGTTCTGGATCTGGAGAAGTGGTGGAATGGTTCGGGATCTGGATGAGTGGTGTATTGCTTTAGGACCTGGAGGTGTGGTGAAACAGTTCAGCATCTGCGTGAGTGGTGGAATCCTTTGGGATTTGGACGAGTGGTAGATTACTTTTTCATCTGGATGAGTGGTGGATCGGTTCACAATCTGGATGAGTGGTGGAATGATTCGGGAACTGGATGAGTGGTGGATTTCCTTGGGATCTAATTTGTTGGTGGATCACTTTCGGATGTAGTTCATTGATGGAACTATTTGGGATATAGCTGAGTGATTGATTGATCCAATATTTGGTTTAGTGATGCATCGGTTCTGGATCTGGATGAGTGGTGGATTGATCTGGGATTTGGTTTAGCAGTAGATCAGTGAGAGGTGAATGAGTGGTGTATAGCTTTTGCATCAGGATTAGTGGTGGAATGATTCGGGAACTGGATGAGTGGTGGAATGATTCGGGAACTGGATGAGTGGTGGATCGATTTGGGATCTGGATGAGTGGTGGATCGATTTGGGATCTGGATGAGTGGTGGATTTCCTTGGGATCTAATTTGTTGGTGGATCACTTTCGGATGTAGTTCATTGAAGGAATTATTTGGGATATAGCTGAGTGATTTATTGATCCAGGATTTGGTTTAGTGATCCATCGGTTCTGGATCTGGATGAGTGGTGGATTGATCTGAAATTTGGTTTAGCAGTAGATCAGTGAGATGTGAATGAGTGGTGTATAGGTTTTGCATCAGGATTAGTGGTGGAATGGTTTGCGATCTCATTTAGAGATGAATTTGTTTGGGATGTGGCTGAGTGGTGGATTGATCCGAGATTTAATTTCGTTGTGGATCGGTTTGGGATCTGGATGAGTGATGGATCGTTTTTGGATCAAGTTTAGTGAAAGGTCAGTTCAGGATGTAACTGCTTGTACATCCCGTATGAGGCAAAGCAATGAAAAAACCAAAAGTGTTCATTTCCACTTACATAACGCAATGTATGTGGATTCAAACCACCAAGAAAACAGTACAATCAGAACTGGAAAGGAACTCGGTGGAGCACGTACCTCCTCCCTAATCCAGAATTGGATCTTCACCAAAATGGAATCAATTCGTCCTTGTCACACACCCAACCTCTGTACCAAATTTCATCTGAATCCGTCCACAACTTTTTGAGATATCCTGCACACAAACAACCAAACAGATAGACAGAAAGACAAACCGACAGACAGGGGTGAAAACATAACCTCCATCCACCTCCGGTGAGCGGAAGTAATAAAGGCTCCCTGGCACTGTGCCCAATTACACTGCCATGGCCGGCCATGATAATAAAAGCAAATCGGAGGTGGATAAGAGAGAATTAACCAAACAAAGGTTGACAACGTTGTGGATGGAAACCACAAGCAGAGAGACATGTGTGTAAACCATTCACAATGAGCAGTGTGTGATGGTTGAGAAGAAATTTAAAACACGCAAAGTTGTGGTTTCCTGGCATCACACCCGTCATTTGGCTATCCCTATAGATCTTGGAGGACGGTGAGATGTTTGTTTGCATACTGGTGAGTCTTCAGGTTGTGCTGCAATTTCATCGTTCAGAATTTAAGATATCACAGGAACTGTCATCCAGGGTCTTATCACTCTTACGATGCCGCATGTTAAGCAGACTGACAGACAAACTCTGTTACATGTTTGAGAAACTACTCAATTTCAATTGAGTTTTATATATTTGAATATTGCAGAACATGAATCAGAACATGAATTGGAACACAACCTGCAGTTTAGGAGTACTTTAGTTCTGAATTTGGCAAATTGTACGGTGTCTTGTCCTAATCACACATGCACACAGCATGGTGGAGCAATTGCTTCAGTCTGTATGTCTATCTGACATTCAAACAAAATTGACAATCATTCCAAACAGGAAACTTACTGCTTTTAGGGACTTCATAAAGGACACAAACATCAAGAATGAAGAACTAATTTAATGTGTTAACTATGGTGCTGTCAAAGAGTGCATCAAAGGGTACAAAGCCTTTAAAACTTTGATTTTATTTCAATTAAATTATACATGTAAACACTGTAGAACGCAACTCACCTTGCTTGCACTTCCAAAAACCTCGAGTTAGCAGTACTTGGGCAAAATTTTACATCGTCTCAACCATTCAAATTTGTCGCGTGCTTTTTTGGACAGAGTAACAACGAGATTCAGACAAAATGGAGACATTTCATGATGCAACCACAGAACTAACTTGGTCCAAAATATCTGCTTGTTTGATGCATCTGTTTCAAAGATCGGTCCAAAATCGTCAGCTTCTCCAACAAGAGTTGGCAAAAGGTTCAGCTCTGGAATGTTCCATTTGATCCATCGGCTTCATATGGGTGTCATCGTGCCTGTTATTCAAATTTCACATCACAAAGCCAATATAGATCATGTTCAGAAACGCAAAGTAAGAGTTAAAAAGATTCTTCCCATGTCCTTTTTCTCAAGACAGCATGGGGTAAGGTGTTCTATGAATTCTCCAGTATTATTATTGTTTTGTGGTGTTGTGGTTTTGGAAGACCCCGGGAATTACATCCAACACATGAATGGACCCTGGAATTTCGATATATCTGTTGTATTTTGTTTAGCTAGATTACCTCTCCCCTCATATCAGTGGAAGTGAAAGATGCGTTGTGAATGTAGTTAGAACTATTCACATTATTCTTGCCCTCATTCTCAAACCTCACTCTCAGACTTCATTCTCATCCTCCGTTCTCAAACCTCAATCACAGACTTCATTCTCATACTCCATTCTGAAACCTTGTTCTCAAACCTCATTCTCAAACCACATTCTTAAAACACTTGTCAAACATAAATCCATTTCACCAGCACTTCAACCATTTAAGCGGCATTCTGTTTCACCAGCGCTTCGATCGTTTAAGGTCTAGGTCACATTTGCCACGGCAGCCGTGGGGTCTCCAAAATCTGCGGCCACTAGCAATTATACGGTGGCCGCAGTATTTCCACGATCACACAATGTAGCAGTCACATGTTTTTATTTTTCGGGTAGCCGCACGGCATATTTATAAATTGTGGAGACCAAAAACGTGGGGGTGCCGTATGGTCTTTAATTTGATGTCGCACGGTGACCTTAGGGCGTCGCTGCGGCGGCCATAGAATTTTCAAGGCAGACGCAAGGTGCCCGCAAGGCGACCGCAGGGGGACTACAGGGGGACCCTAAAGCGAACATGTGGCCAGACGGATTTTGACCAGACGACCAGATTTTTGTGGCCAGACGATTCTTTTTTTGACGGAAATAAAATATACCAGTATATATAACTGAATATACTATAACTATAATATACCGTGGTGCCCCCAGAATCCGAACGCCCCATTGTTTGAACAAATTGGAATCCGAACAATTTTTTCGAGAAAATTTTGCCCTAAAAACCGAATCCATTTTAAAAAACTGAACACAACGTAGCGTTCATGTTTGTTCACGTGTCTCCCCCATCTGTTTGAGCCGCATCTTCGCGCTTTGTTCATTCAGTTAGTCGGTAGAAGTCCTCGTGAAAGAATCTCTCGTGTGTCGATCGATACTTTAGGCCTCAGTCACATTTGCTCTACGGCGAGGATACGGCGGCCGTACGCCCTCTGAATTGACAGAAACGTGCGGCACTCGCAGAGAAACTGAGGTGGCCTCAGGGTGGCCCTACGCCGTTTGGCTATATTTTACAGGTCGAAAGGTCGCCGTGGAATTATAACGCGGAGTTATAACTTTTTTCATTTCTACGTTTGCCGTAGAAATTCGACAAGCCGAAACAAAAGAACTGTTTAAAAAATAGTAATAATAATTAACCCATTCGTTACCATCCGTCTGGCCACACCTTCGGCTTAGGGTCCCCCTGCGGTCGCCTTGCGTCTGCCTTCAAAATTCTATGGCCACCGCAGGAACGCCCTCAGGTCACCGTGTGACATCAAATCAAAGACCGTACGGCACCCCCACGTTTTCGGTTTCCACAATTTATAAATACACCGTGCAGCTACCCGAAAAATAACAAGGACAAATGTGTCCAAGAGCAGCGTCCAAAACCTAAAGGTTTTGTCGGCTAAAAAAAAATTTTTTTTAAACAACAACAACAACAACAACAACAACAACAACAACTTCCGATATTTCGTCACGTGCCTTCATTAAGCCAATAACGAAACCCGTCATAATGTATTTACGTATTTACGAAATATATAATGTATTTACGAAATTACAATACGATAAATGAAATAATCTTTAAATAGTAACGTCAACTTTTCGAAACTTTAAAGCAAATGTCCGAATATATTTAAAAGTTCATGATAGACGCTCTCAAAAGGCACCGTCTATGTGAGGATGTGTACATGTGCTCAGTATTTAAGGAGATCCGGATCTCATAGATACAAGAGCCGAGTCCTCGAGATTAAGGTTTTGTCTTATGAAGATGCAGAAGATGCAGAAGATGCAGAAGATGCAGAAGATGCAGAAGATGCAGAAGATGCAGAAGATGCAGAAGATGCAGAAGATGCAGAAGATGCAGAGGAGGAGGAGGAAGAAGAAGAAGAAGAAGAAGAGGAAGCGAAGAAGAAGAAGAGGAAAAGGAAGAAGAAGAAGAACCCCGAGCTCCTTATGAGCAGCGTTCGCTGCTAAAGACACTGCTAAAAACATGTGTGACCATGGAAATACTGCGGCCGCTTTATAATTGCTAGTGCCCGTACATTTTGTAGACCCTTCGGCCGCCGAGCCAAATGTGACTTAGGCCTTTCCTCGTGTTTTCACCTTCATTTGTGATGTTTGTTTTTTTAATTATCGTGTTTTAATTAATAACAAAAAAGCAATCCAATCAGGTGGTGTGACGGACTGTCGGGCAAGGATTGAATTTCACAGCAAAACCAGTTGTAATTTGGAATATCCATGATTACGTCAGCCCGATGCGTTTGATGAAAGTGATTGTGGTTCTGCGGGCATCATGTTTGATGACCTGCCCTGGGGGCAGCGCTTTCGCAGAGTGCATGAGCGATTGGAAGCCAGGCCGGAGCACGAGCCTGTGTGGGCCTTTGCATGCGGTGATTGTACCAGTTTACATACAATACACCGCCATCGAAGGTCATTTACTCATCTTATTTTACCTTAAACATGGGGAATTTCAGTTTAAAGTGTCTTGAAAGTGGGTTTTCTTTGGGTCCACGAACGGATTAATTCACTCCATTATTTCTTATTGGGAAAATATTTTTGGAATCCGAACTTTTTGCAATCCGAACAGCCTCCTGGAACGAATTAAATTGAGATTCTGGGGGCACCACGGTATAGGCAAACACCTATACTCCGATCTCTAGCGGTAGCGCACGGTGGCCGCACGGTCGACACAGACTTCCACGGAGGCCGTACGTAGGTGCACGGCGGGCGTAGGGGAACCGTGCGTCGACCCTGCGTTGCCCGCAGGTAGTCACACAGACCGCAAGGCCACCGTACGGCGACCGTGGAAATAGTGCGGCCGCCGTAATTTTTTGGGGGTTGGGAAAATTCATTTTTCATTGAGAAGCGCTCACGGCAGCCGCACGAATAACGCAAGCCCACCGTACGCCCTACGTACGGTCGACGTGGAACACATCTACGTCATAGCTTGGCTCGTCGAATTGCTACGGCGAACGTAGAAATGAAAAAAAGTTATAACTCCGCGCTATAATTCCACGGCGCCCCTACGGCCTGTAAAATATAGCCAAACGGTGTAGGGCCTCCCTGAGGCCACCTCAGTTTATCTGCGGCCGCCGCACGTTTCTGTCATTTCAGAGGGCGTACGGCCGCCGTATCCTCGCCGTAGAGCAAATGTGACCTAGGCCTAAGCGAGATTCCAAACACAGCAAGTGGGCATTCGCGTAGGCGTCGGACGCACTGTACGGCCCATCTGGTTACCCTGTCCTCACAATGAAACTGAACAAACCAGCAGCCCTGCCCACCATGCTCTCGGGATGAATCACAATAGCTGGATCATACCGTGCCAGCCAATCAGCGTGGCTGCATGTCACGAAGCGGACATGAGGGGCGACAGAGGAGAGGAGGATAAGATGCTTGGTTGAGCCCGATTCCGAGTTCTGAGCAAGAAAGAGAGCCCTGTTTGAGAGTGTCAAATGCAGAGCCCTGTTCTGAAAAGTTGAGTGTCAGTTCCAAGCATCAGTTCAGTGTCATTTCGAAGAGTTCAAGGTGAACCATGCCAGGCGCTTAGGGAACGAGACAGAATGCGTGTTGAAAAGTACCAGGTGGAACTAGAGCGAAGCTGTGGGCTTCCAGGAGTGGCTATCACCTCCTCCCTGACCAAATCTCTTCAGAACCGACTTCTCACCCAACACTTCTTACACACACCTTACATATTTGCACCATCCAGCGCACAAACCTCATTTACTCGAAGTGTTGTGGAGTATCAACCAAGTCCACAACAGTTATTTTCAGAGCTTGCATGACATGCACCTGTGTGCACCGCACCTCCCACCTGCACTTCTCAATCACCTGCACCATATCTCTCATTCATTGCACGTGAGCCGTCTGGCTCATGTAAGGGTGAGGCCAGGGTCAACAGTTTAGCCCACCTACTTCACTCCTCTATCCATCAACTTTTCTTCTCTCTTTCTCCTGGAATGATTGAGGTGCCAATGTGTGGAGCGAGCAATTGTGTGCAGCGTGCACTGCTGGTTGCATCATTTTCTGGGGGCGTGGCTGTGCTACTGATTCAGTGCCCTCTATTACCAATACACTGGTACTCATTCCGCCGACCTCAGAAGGATGACAGGTTGAATCAACCCCACCTGGTGTTAATTCAATGACAAACATGGGCTCAAACTCAAGACTCTAAGATCTCAAGCAAGCCACCTTAACTATTAAGCCAACACCAGGCAAGGGCGTAGCCAGAGGTCCAAAAGCGATGAGGTGAAAAGAGGTGAACTGTCCTATTTAGGTATTGTAATAGGAGTGGAGGTAACAGAGCACTGCCCAGTAGCTTTGATAGTTTACTCTCCAGGGAGCTCAGATGGCCAGAGGGCTCAGGCCAGATCACATTTCAGGAAATGAGCGACGAGGCAACTGCTTCATCTGCCTCAGCCTGGCTACGCCCTAGCCAGGCTTTGTGTGTGTAGATTTGTGGTGATATGAATGGCCAAGGGGCTTGTGTGTTTTAGGGTAAGATCTTTCTTTGTGACACTGCTTTTACTCTGTAAATAACTGTTTTGCCTGTAAATACGTGTCCTTTACTAAAGCTTATATAAACTTTCCAAACTGCCCGATCGTCTCTTTCTCCATTGGATAGACACTGGTGTGTAAATAGTGGACGGGAGTTTCGCACTGCTGTTTGGCAACGATCGGTGACTAGCCAATGTCCCACTTACGGTATCGCTTGGCCATTCTCGATTTGCAGTGGCGGGGCGTCGAGAGCATGGTTCCCTATTTGGGAGGATGAATTTTCCAGGAAGGTAATGCAGGAATTGGACGTGAACACCCTACCTAAATTAATCGTGTCAGATGGCGTTCGTGGCTGCTTAGCAACCCGTCATGCCACAGAGTTATCTGCGGCTCATCAGCTTTAGGGTCAAAAGTCGGGAATTGTCTGCTCCCTCAACTGATTCCAATTTAGCGGGCTGAGTATGAGCAGTGACTCCAGCCTGAATGCATGTGTTCTACTCAGATATTATGCCCCAGCACCTGTTTGATATGGTTGTGCTCAATAAATTCCATCACAATGGGGAAACAATCGAACTGCACCGTTCATTGGCATTCCACCATCGATGGGGGTCTTGTTGAACAGGCCAATTTGTGCTGACCCAATAATGACAGTCAATTGTATTTTGTTTTTTCAACAGTAATGACAGTCAATTGTATATACAGTCGGACCCTGACTTTCGTGGGGGATACGTTCCCGAAAAATGTCGTAAATATCGGGGCATTGTTTCAGTGGGGAAAAGGGGAAAGGTTCCCGGTGGTTCATGATTCATAAGGGAAAATTTTAAAATCTCATGAAAAACCGTGAATACGTGAAGCACAGGTCCACAAATGTGGAGGCAGGTCACATTTTATAAACCACAAATAGTGGAACAGCAAATGGCAGTGTCCGACAGTATATTGTAATTTTTTTTCTCTCTTTCCTTTTGTGCTTTGGTTTTATAGAAATAGCTAAGCTGTCATCTCTGCAATGTCACTGGAAATAATTCCATGGTTTTGGGGTCTCATCCTATGGTCCAATCCCTAGTGTGTGTGTGTGTGTGTGTGTGTGTGTGTGTGTGTGTGTGTGTGTGTGTGTGTGTGTGTGTGTGTGTGTGTGTGTGTGTGTGTGTGTGTGTGTGTGTGTGTGTGTGTGTGTGCGGGTGTGTGTGCGTGTGTGTGTGTGTGTGTGTGTGTGTGTGTGTGTGCGCGCGCGCATGTGCGTGCACAAACATGTTTTTCACAAAACAATGCATCAGTTCTTGTGGTTTATAACTGATGGTGCAGTTTATAATTGATGCGGGGTTCCTGCAGTGCTTATTGGGTAAGGAGTTTCCAACAGAATGTCAAATCTCGAACATGGACGAAGAAGGACCATTTCCCTGCACACATCTTTGACATGCAACAGTCTGGCATCCTGCTTTGCTTACCAAGCTATCTACCAGTGGCATTGAAGGCTGCCTTCATTCCTGGATGTTTTACTTCCTCCACTCATGCAGTCAATGTGTTGTTATCGATGGAACCCTCTCCTCTCCTCTCCCAGCAGAGGATGGAGTGCCCCCAAGGCAGTGTTTTGGGGACCAGTCAGGTTCCTCTTCTGTATTAATGACTTCTCCGATGCTCCAGAAAGTCCTCCCTTCTTTTTGCAGATGACCACATTGTGTCGTGTATTAGCCCATCCCTCTGCTGCGTCTCTGTCTGTCTCTCTCCTGATTTGGAATTAGAGCATGTCCTTCAATCCTCGAAAATCCTACAGTCTCATCCTATCACTTCAGAAGGATCATCAAACTTACCCACCAATCTATTTTCATGGTCAGCCACTTTATGAGGTTCAGTGTCTTGAACTTCTAAGCCTCACCATCAACCATGACCTCTCCTAGGCCAACCAGAAATCAAAGCTGGCCTCCAAAGCCAACCACAGACTGGGCATCCTCCTCCGATCCAAGTCTTTCCTTGGAAAAGCAGTTACTCACAGTCTACAAGGCCTTTGTCCATAACTCAATCGAGTACTGCTCTCTGCTCTGGGATAATGCTACAGCATCAAATCTGTCCCTCCGAGATTCTGTGAAATCAAAAGCTCTCAAAATTATTGGACTCTCCTGTGATGAGGCCGAAGCACACGGTCTGTTGCTCTCACATCACAGACAGGTCAGTGGTCTCTGTTTACTGACGTCTATTCTCTAACATTGCTCTCTCAGTACTCTGACCCTCCCCAGCTAATCCATGATGTACACGTTCTTCTCGTAACCCCCTCCTAGTTAAACCTTCGAAATCTAGGCTGACTGCACACCTCAAATCTTATTTCTCACTTCTCCTGTTAATGGAACCTCCTTGCAAAAGCTGTTCTGTCTCACTCTTCCCTCCAGGACTTTAAGCCAGGCCACCAGCACCACCTCATGTCATCCCGCATGCTGATCCATGATCTTTATTACTTCATTAACTCTTCCTAACCCAACCCTCCCACTCGGTGGTTTAAGTGTTTCCTCCCCTTCTCTATCTGCTTTCCTTTCCTGTTTGGTTATCCCCTTACCAGTTTTCCCCAATTATTGCCCCACTACCTCACTGTCAATTTTAACTTGCTCTTCCATGAGTCTTCATCTTGTAGAAAAGAAAAAATATATATATCAAATGCCAATGGGAAAATATGTTGAGCTTCTATTGGCTATTCCATCAAGTGCTTTGAACAAAAATAAAGTCAATAACACATTGACTAGAGTACATGCTATTGGTTGAGGTTTTTCCAAAAAAAAATTAATGGGGGAATTGACACTGCCTTGGTGCATTGCCTGTAAGCCTGGTGTTGGCTTCGTGGTTAGGGTGGTGGCTTGGGATCCTTGGGTCCTGAGTTTAAGCCCCGTTGGGCCACTGAATTAATACACCAGGAGGTTGACTCAGCCTGTCATCCTTCCGAGGTCAGCAAAATGAGTACCAGTGCACTGGTAAGGGGGACACTGCATCAGCGGCATAGTGTTGTCCCAACCAATGATGCAGCCAGCAGCCACAGGTTGCACTCCATAGAGAGAGGTGCATTGCCTTCCCTGGTTATTCTCCTTTTTCTGGCTGAAATTTGCATATAATGACTCGGGCTAAATTACGCATCATCACCGCCAGCATGTAAGTGACAAATGACCTTGTAATTGTTTCAAGTGATATTTCATCGATGCTGCCACATGTTCCCAAGGGGTTAAATAACTTCCTGAGCCTGGCAGGATGTGCGCTGTTACACGGACAGCTGTTCGAACCCCTTGAGCCCTCCTTGGAAAGCGTACAAAAGGCGACGTGTGCAAGCAGCTGCCGGGAGAACGTCCCACTTCACGATTCCCGCGGTGGCTTGCACCCAGAGGGAGGGACCTCGACATCCCAGAATCCGATGATGCCTCCAACAGCTCTGCTGCATCATAATCAAATCTCAAAGTGAGCCGACCGAGTTCATCCTCTTTCCTAAAAAAATGTATGCAAGGTTTGTGAAAATGCATACTGTCTCATCAAGTGCAAGGGATGGAAACTTACAAACTGTGTGCAGTCAAGTGCATGTCTAACTTTGTAAAGTACCACTGGTGGAACGGATCAGGTCATGGCCAGGTGAAATGCGCATTTGGCAGCAGTGCAGAAGTCTTTGAGTTGAATGCAGAACCGCTTGCTGGTGAAGGCTCGTGTCAATATGCATCGGCAGACAGGTAGAACAATGGATGACATCAATAGGACAATGATTGAGGGATGCTAACCACTGTGGCAAGAAAAGAGAAGCTGACGTTTCGGTCATTAGCCCTTCATTAATACACCAGGACACCAGGACAGTAATGACAGTCAATTGTATATACAGTCGGACCCCGGCTGTTGCAGTTTATAATTCTGAATGAGCACAGATTGCAACTGGTATTGCAAGAGGTATGATGCCCCACCGAATTCTGAAAAGGGATGAATACCCATAACATCAGCTTTTCATTGCTTCCCACTGCGGGTGGCGTACCTTGATCAACGTCCTGTTGGTTTCATCCATCGTGTTGAAGTTGTATCCGGTGTTTTCATTGAACCACTTTGGTGGAGTCAAGTTGGTCATGTATTGGTCAACATGTTGCAAAGATCACATTTGTTGGGGTTTTGTACAATTTTTGTTCGATACAACACAGCCTGCCAGCTTTTGATCTCTACAACACAGCCTGCCTACCTTTTGGCCGATCCAATACAGCCTGCAAGGTTTTGTTCCATGACAAATATCCACTCGCTCCATGAGCGAAATATGGTCTTAATAGCTCCTTCCTCCAGCAGGGGCCAGTGCGTAAAGCACTTGCATTAGTTCACGTGTACAGGCAAAAATCACAAGTCGTCAAGCCACCCTCGAGGTTGGGGGAGGGGGTAATTTTGTACCCATGACCTGACTCTGGGTACCACAGTCTATTTCCACAGGGTGTATGCAAAAAATTGGTGAAGATCAGCAAAGTCGTTTTCGATTCTTTAAGGTTCAGACATATGTACCGACGGAGAATTATAAAATTTTAATATGATATTACACAACCTACCTATTTTTTGTTCCACACAACACAACCTGCCTACTTTTAGTTCTGCTCAACAGAACCTGCCTACTTTTTATTCTATACAACACAACCTGCCTACTTTTTGTACTGTACAACACAACCTGCCTATCTTTTATTCTCTACAACACAACTTGCCTACCTTTTGTTCTATACAACACAACCTGCCTACTTTTTATTCTATACAACACAACCTGCCTACTTTTTGTACTGTACAACACAACCTGCCTATCTTTTATTCTCTACAACACAACTTGCCTACCTTTTGTTCTATACAACACAACCTGCCTACTTTTTGTACTGTACAACACAACCTGCCTATCTTTTGTTCTCTACAACACAACTTGCCTACATTTTGTTCTATACAATACATGCCTACCTTCTATTCTATACAACACAACATGCCTACTTTTTGTACTGTACAACACAACCTGCCTATCTTTTGTTCTCTACAACACAACTTGTCTACATTTTGTTCTATACAATACATGCCTACCTTCTATTCTATACAACACAACATGCCTACTTTTTGTACTGTACAACACAACCTGCCTATCTTTTGTTCTCTACAACACAACTTGCCTACATTTTGTTCTATACAACACAACATGCCTACCATTTGTTCTCTACAACACAACTTGCCTACATTTTGTTCTATACAACACAACATGCCTACCATTTGTTCTATACAACACAACATGCTTACCATTTGTTCTATACAACACAACCTGCCTACAATTTGTTCTATACAACGTAACCTGCCTACCATTTGTTCTATACAACACAACATGCTTACCATTTGTTCTATACAACACAACCTGCCTACCATTTGTTCTATACAACACAACTTGCCTACATTTTGTTCTATACAATACATGCCTACCTTCTATTCTATACAACACAACATGCCTACTTTTTGTACTGTACAACACAACCTGCCTATCTTTTGTTCTCTACAACACAACTTGTCTACATTTTGTTCTATACAATACATGCCTACCTTCTATTCTATACAACACAACATGCCTACTTTTTGTACTGTACAACACAACCTGCCTATCTTTTGTTCTCTACAACACAACTTGCCTACATTTTGTTCTATACAACACAACATGCCTACCATTTGTTCTATACAACACAACTTGCCTACATTTTGTTCTATACAACACAACATGCCTACCATTTGTTCTATACAACACAACATGCTTACCATTTGTTCTATACAACACAACCTGCCTACAATTTGTTCTATACAACGTAACCTGCCTACCATTTGTTCTATACAACACAACATGCCTACCATTTGTTCTATACAACACAACATGCTTACCATTTGTTCTATACAACACAACCTGCCTACAATTTGTTCTATACAACGTAACCTGCCTACCATTTGTTCTATACAACACAACATGCTTACCATTTGTTCTATACAACACAACCTGCCTACCATTTGTTCTATACAACACAATTTGCCTACATTTTGTTCTATACAATACATGCCTACCTTCTATTCTATACAACACAACATGCCTACTTTTTGTACTGTACAACACAACCTGCCTATCTTTTGTTCTCTACAACACAACTTGCCTACATTTTGTTCTATACAACACAACATGCCTACCATTTGTTCCATACAACACAACTTGCCTACATTTTGTTCTATACGATACATGCCTACCTTCTATTCTATACAACACAACATGCCTACTTTTTGTACTGTACAACACAACCTGCCTATCTTTTGTTCTCTACAACACAACTTGCCTACATTTTGTTCTATACAACACAACATGCCTACCATTTGTTCTATACAACACAACTTGCCTACATTTTGTTCTATACAATACATGCCTACCTTCTATTCTATACAACACAACATGCCTACTTTTTGTACTGTACAACACAACCTGCCTATCTTTTGTTCTCTACAACACAACTTGCCTACATTTTGTTCTATACAACACAACATGCCTACCATTTGTTCTATACAACACAACTTGCCTACATTTTGTTCTATACAATACATGCCTACCTTCTATTCTATACAACACAACATGCCTACTTTTTGTACTGTACAACACAACCTGCCTATCTTTTATTCTCTACAACACAACTTGCCTACCTTTTGTTCTATACAACACAACCTGCCTACTTTTTGTACTGTACAACACAACCTGCCTATCTTTTGTTCTCTACAACACAACTTGCCTACATTTTGTTCTATACAATACATGCCTACCTTCTATTCTATACAACACAACATGCCTACTTTTTGTACTGTACAACACAACCTGCCTATCTTTTGTTCTCTACAACACAACTTGTCTACATTTTGTTCTATACAATACATGCCTACCTTCTATTCTATACAACACAACATGCCTACTTTTTGTACTGTACAACACAACCTGCCTATCTTTTGTTCTCTACAACACAACTTGCCTACATTTTGTTCTATACAACACAACATGCCTACCATTTGTTCTATACAACACAACTTGCCTACATTTTGTTCTATACAACACAACATGCCTACCATTTGTTCTATACAACACAACATGCTTACCATTTGTTCTATACAACACAACCTGCCTACAATTTGTTCTATACAACGTAACCTGCCTACCATTTGTTCTATACAACACAACATGCTTACCATTTGTTCTATACAACACAACCTGCCTACCATTTGTTCTATACAACACAACTTGCCTACATTTTGTTCTATACAATACATGCCTACCTTCTATTCTATACAACACAACATGCCTACTTTTTGTACTGTACAACACAACCTGCCTATCTTTTGTTCTCTACAACACAACTTGTCTACATTTTGTTCTATACAATACATGCCTACCTTCTATTCTATACAACACAACATGCCTACTTTTTGTACTGTACAACACAACCTGCCTATCTTTTGTTCTCTACAACACAACTTGCCTACATTTTGTTCTATACAACACAACATGCCTACCATTTGTTCTATACAACACAACTTGCCTACCATTTGTTCTATACAACACAACATGCTTACCATTTGTTCTATACAACACAACCTGCCTACCATTTGTTCTATACAACACAACTTGCCTACATTTTGTTCTATACAATACATGCCTACCTTCTATTCTATACAACACAACATGCCTACTTTTTGTACTGTACAACACAACCTGCCTATCTTTTGTTCTCTACAACACAACTTGTCTACATTTTGTTCTATACAATACATGCCTACCTTCTATTCTATACAACACAACATGCCTACTTTTTGTACTGTACAACACAACCTGCCTATCTTTTGTTCTCTACAACACAACTTGCCTACATTTTGTTCTATACAACACAACATGCCTACCATTTGTTCTATACAACACAACTTGCCTACCATTTGTTCTATACAACACAACATGCTTACCATTTGTTCTATACAACACAACCTGCCTACCATTTGTTCTATACAACACAACTTGCCTACATTTTGTTCTATACAATACATGCCTACCTTCTATTCTATACAACACAACATGCCTACTTTTTGTACTGTACAACACAACCTGCCTATCTTTTGTTCTCTACAACACAACTTGTCTACATTTTGTTCTATACAATACATGCCTACCTTCTATTCTATACAACACAACATGCCTACTTTTTGTACTGTACAACACAACCTGCCTATCTTTTGTTCTCTACAACACAACTTGCCTACATTTTTGTTCTATACAGCACAACCTGCCTACCATTTGTTCTATACAACACAACTTGCCTACATTTTGTTCTATACAACACAACATGCCTACCATTTGTTCTATACAACTTAACCTGCCTACCATTTGTTCTATACAATGCAACCTGCCTACCATTTGTTCTATACGCAACCTGCCTACCATTTGTTCTATACAACGCAACCTGCCTACCATTTGTTCTATACAACACAACCTGCCTACCATTTGTTCTATACGCAACCTGCCTACCATTTGTTCTATACAACTTAACCTGCCTACCATTTGTTCTATACAATGCAACCTGCCTACCATTTGTTCTATACGCAACCTGCCTACCATTTGTTCTATACAACGCAACCTGCCTACCTTTTGTTCTATACAATACATGCCTACCTTCTATTCTATACAACACAACATGCCTACTTTTTGTACTGTACAACACAACCTGCCTATCTTTTGTTCTCTACAACACAACTTGCCTACATTTTGTTCTATACAACACAACATGCCTACCATTTGTTCCATACAACACAACTTGCCTACATTTTGTTCTATACGATACATGCCTACCTTCTATTCTATACAACACAACATGCCTACTTTTTGTACTGTACAACACAACCTGCCTATCTTTTGTTCTCTACAACACAACTTGCCTACATTTTGTTCTATACAACACAACATGCCTACCATTTGTTCTATACAACACAACTTGCCTACATTTTGTTCTATACAATACATGCCTACCTTCTATTCTATACAACACAACATGCCTACTTTTTGTACTGTACAACACAACCTGCCTATCTTTTGTTCTCTACAACACAACTTGCCTACATTTTGTTCTATACAACACAACATGCCTACCATTTGTTCTATACAACACAACTTGCCTACATTTTGTTCTATACAATACATGCCTACCTTCTATTCTATACAACACAACATGCCTACTTTTTGTACTGTACAACACAACCTGCCTATCTTTTATTCTCTACAACACAACTTGCCTACCTTTTGTTCTATACAACACAACCTGCCTACTTTTTGTACTGTACAACACAACCTGCCTATCTTTTGTTCTCTACAACACAACTTGCCTACATTTTGTTCTATACAATACATGCCTACCTTCTATTCTATACAACACAACATGCCTACTTTTTGTACTGTACAACACAACCTGCCTATCTTTTGTTCTCTACAACACAACTTGTCTACATTTTGTTCTATACAATACATGCCTACCTTCTATTCTATACAACACAACATGCCTACTTTTTGTACTGTACAACACAACCTGCCTATCTTTTGTTCTCTACAACACAACTTGCCTACATTTTGTTCTATACAACACAACATGCCTACCATTTGTTCTATACAACACAACTTGCCTACATTTTGTTCTATACAACACAACATGCCTACCATTTGTTCTATACAACACAACATGCTTACCATTTGTTCTATACAACACAACCTGCCTACAATTTGTTCTATACAACGTAACCTGCCTACCATTTGTTCTATACAACACAACATGCTTACCATTTGTTCTATACAACACAACCTGCCTACCATTTGTTCTATACAACACAACTTGCCTACATTTTGTTCTATACAATACATGCCTACCTTCTATTCTATACAACACAACATGCCTACTTTTGTACTGTACAACACAACCTGCCTATCTTTTGTTCTCTACAACACAACTTGTCTACATTTTGTTCTATACAATACATGCCTACCTTCTATTCTATACAACACAACATGCCTACTTTTTGTACTGTACAACACAACCTGCCTATCTTTTGTTCTCTACAACACAACTTGCCTACATTTTGTTCTATACAACACAACATGCCTACCATTTGTTCTATACAACACAACTTGCCTACATTTTGTTCTATACAACACAACATGCCTACCATTTGTTCTATACAACACAACATGCTTACCATTTGTTCTATACAACACAACCTGCCTACAATTTGTTCTATACAACGTAACCTGCCTACCATTTGTTCTATACAACACAACATGCCTACCATTTGTTCTATACAACACAACATGCTTACCATTTGTTCTATACAACACAACCTGCCTACAATTTGTTCTATACAACGTAACCTGCCTACCATTTGTTCTATACAACACAACATGCTTACCATTTGTTCTATACAACACAACCTGCCTACCATTTGTTCTATACAACACAACTTGCCTACATTTTGTTCTATACAATACATGCCTACCTTCTATTCTATACAACACAACATGCCTACTTTTGTACTGTACAACACAACCTGCCTATCTTTTGTTCTCTACAACACAACTTGCCTACATTTTGTTCTATACAACACAACATGCCTACCATTTGTTCCATACAACACAACTTGCCTACATTTTGTTCTATACGATACATGCCTACCTTCTATTCTATACAACACAACATGCCTACTTTTTGTACTGTACAACACAACCTGCCTATCTTTTGTTCTCTACAACACAACTTGCCTACATTTTGTTCTATACAACACAACATGCCTACCATTTGTTCTATACAACACAACTTGCCTACATTTTGTTCTATACAATACATGCCTACCTTCTATTCTATACAACATAACATGCCTACTTTTTGTACTGTACAACACAACCTGCCTATCTTTTGTTCTCTACAACACAACTTGCCTACATTTTGTTCTATACAACACAACATGCCTACCATTTGTTCTATACAACACAACTTGCCTACATTTTGTTCTATACAATACATGCCTACCTTCTATTCTATACAACACAACATGCCTACTTTTTGTACTGTACAACACAACCCGCCTCACTTCTGTTCTATACAGCACAACTTGCCTACCATTTGTTCTATACAACACAACATGCCTACCATTTGTTCTATACAACACAACATGCCTACCATTTGTTCTATACAACGTAACCTGCCTACCATTTGTTCTATACAACGCAATCTGCCTACCATTTGTTCTATACGCAACCTGCCTACCTTTTGTTCTATACAACGCAACCTGCCTACCATTTGTTCTATACAACACAACCTGCCTACCTTTTGTTCTATATGCAACCTGCCTACCTTTTGTTCTATACAACACAACATGCCTACCTTTTGTTCTACATGAGTCTGCTTGGCCTCCGTGTGTTCTATTCAGCACAACCTGGATTTATATGTGGCCATCTCTCTACACTCACAGTTGACAACTGAGTAGGATGACTGACGAAGTGGAGCAGATACCCTCTAGCTCAGTGTTTCTCACCCTTTTTTTGTCCCACGCCCCACTTTGATTTTCAAAAAAAATCGTACGCCCCACCATGATTGGAGACACTACAGTATATACCACATATGTATTCAAAAGGCAAAGCTATGAAAGCGATCATATATTGATTCATTAATTCTGAATCCTCATGCCCCACCAAAATATTGCCATGCCCCACCGGTGGGGCATGCACCCCACCTTGAGAAACACTGCGTCTCGCTCAAATAATCTTCCACCTCTTTCCTCAGGTACTTGTCGACCTGATTTTTGAAACCATTCAATAATCTAGCTCTCATTGCAGCCACTGATAGTACATTCCAGTCACTCACCACCCTCTGATATAATTATTACTTCCTGATATTGTATGCTGTAGTGCTTTCTAAACTTCAGGTTGTGGTTTTTTGTGGACCCAGGTGTTACTAAAAAGAAATCCTCTGAAATAATGTTCTTCAGATCCTTCATCAGTTTGTAGACCTCCACCAAGTCGCCAACTCAGCCTTCTTGTCTCAAGGGTTGTGAGGTTCGACAATCTCAGCCTCTCTGGGTATGAGTAACTATCAGTCCAGCTTGGAATGACCCAAATCATCCTCTTCTGTACCACATTATAACATAATATGAGCTTCCTCACAATGAACTTCGATGCAGTAGGAGTAAGATCAGCAGACAACCTTGACTTTAATCCCATCGAAGCCTGCACTATTATTACCAAACGATTGTTATTTGTCTGTACTCCATCCTTTCTAAATGATGAGCATCATGCAAGGAAGCAGCACTTACAATTTTTCAAAAAGTCTTTGGTATGACTCAGTCAGGGTTCGAACCGCCGACCTTCCAAACTCAGAGTGGATGCTCCAACAATTACGACAACAAGGCTTGTAAACTATTATACCACCAAGACATTCTCCAGTAAGTCGACGGTATTTGAAGCCAAGGCCTCCGTGTCTGCATGCAGTACTCTAAATGAGGCCTAACTAAAGTCTTGTGTAAGTTATTGACTGGAGACTGATTTATGTGTATTTGGCCAAGTAGCCTATTGATGGTCAGAGCTACTCTAGAATATTGCTGATTAATGCCACAACTGCTGTCCACCACAGCTCTAAGGTCGCTTTCCTCTCTTATGTTGCATAGTGGTTCATCACCGATGAAATATCTACACTGAGGATTCAAATATGACAGAAACAGGATTCAAGCCACAATGTTGGGAAAACAAAACTAGGTCTTCATTTACAATTTACACACTTTAACCAATTTCCCCCATGATCTTAAACCTATCATCCACGAATTAAATACATACACAGAAACACGGTTCACGAAAAGGGATCAGCACAGTGTCTGAATTCTGAAACCAGGACTGCAGGCACAATATGTGAACACATTGAGATGTTGTATTGAGCATATGATGATTGACTTGACTGTTCAAATAAGCAATAAAGACAGATGTAAATAATTTACAACCAAGGCAGTTGTGATGCAGAAGACAAAAGGGTAGCAGAGAAAGACTAAGTTCCGTATAGTGCAGCAACACAGACAAGTGAGCTTATTTATTCTTAACTTTTTGGTAAACAAAGTCAAGGCTGGTAGAAGAGCTAGGACACAGAACGAATCAGGATGCAACAGAAGAAAAGGAACAACAGAAAGAGGGGGAAACACCAACAGCAGAGCTGGGGAACAAAACAGATGGAGACAGCCAAACAAGAGATGGGGCTAAGAATGAGGGGTTGGGGAGAATGCAGGCAGTGGACAAGCTGGTCAAGTCAGGTCAGGTATGGGAGCATGCGCCAGAGCAAAGCATCACTGCGTCCACCTTCCGCCGGTACTCCAGGGGCCTCTGTCTGGCCATCCCCAAGGCAGATGCCTGGTCCATCCCCATCTCCTTGAGATGCCGATCAACCTGCTGCAACCACGATGCACGTAGACGGCCCATTGGCATCTTCCACTCACGAGACTCCCTCGCTGAGAGAATCTGGTGAGCAGGATCAGCGTCAGGAAATCGAGCCACATGTCCATACAGCCGCAGCTGACGCTCACGGACGATGCAGGTAACAAATCTTATTTGAGTCTCTCTCAGCAACCACTCGTTGGACACAAAGTATGACCAGCGATAGCCAAGGATTCTCCGAAGAGACGTGGTACCAAAGGAATTAAGTCTCCATCTCAGACCCTTGGTCAGAGTCCAAGTCTCACATTCATAGAGAAAGACTGGAAGCACCAAGGACCTGAAGACTCAGACTTTCGTCCTTCCGCACAGGTACCAGCAGCGCCACACCCCATTATCCAGTGAATCCATGACTCCCCAGGCCCGACCCAGACATCTATTGACCTCTGACTCACAGCCAGTAGAGACATGAATATCACTGCCAAGGTAAGTGAATCTCTCCAGGACCTCAACATTCTCACCACAAACAGGCAAAGACAGGACAGCAGCATCCAAGATCTCATCCTCATTCAGCACCTCGAGGGCCCCCAAAATGATATCTAAAGTCTCTGCAAAGATGACTTCATCATCTGTGAAATCAGGTTCAGAGATCTTGACATCCCAAACGATGCACCACAGCTTCATCTCTCCAACATCCTGCCTAAAATCCAGTCCATACAAGTGCTGAAAAGTGTGGGGCGAGTACACACCCCTGACAAACTCCAGTAACAACTGGAAATAAGTCAGAGATGGTACCACCACATCTCACAGCACTCCCAGTACCAGAGTAGAGTTCAGACATCAGATCGTTCAGTTTTATTGGCACCCCACGAAGACCAAGAATCCTCCAGAGGACATCCCAATTCACTGAATCAAACGCTTTACAGAGATCAACATAAGCTGCAAGCAGCCCCTGCCGAAACTCTCGTCTGAGTTCGGTGAGGAACAAGGATACGGTCAATCGTTGACCTCGTTGGTGGAAAGCCTGACTGCTCTGGATGCTGGTGCTCAAGCAGATCGTGGTGAATCCTTTCAATAATTATCCAAGCAAAGACCTTGCCCGGCACTGAGAGCAGCATCACTCCTCGGTAGTTGTTGCAGTCTTGGCAATCACCCTTCCCTTTCCAGAGAGGGACAACAAGGCTCCTCTTCCAGTCAGTTGGGATGATGCCTGTGTTCCAGGCAGAGCACAGAACTGCATGCAACGACTTGAGTGCAGCATTTCCACCAGCCTTGAGAAGTTCGGCATGGATGCCACAGATCCCTGGAGCTTTACCCCGTTTCAACTGGTTCACCGCAGCCCGTGTTTCCACAAGCGAAGATGGACCACTGTTGATTGAAGGGTCAGCAACAGTTATTGTAACACCACTGACGTCCAACTCGACAGCTGGTGGATCAGCCTGGTACAACCGCTCAAAGTAACCGGCCCAGCGGGCCTTCACTTCTGACTCCTCTGTCAAGAGCCTACCACCCTCTGCTCTAACTGCTGTACACCGAGGGATGGGCTTGGATGAACGCAATGCGCAAATTCCCCTGTAAGAAGAACGAGAATCACTTGACCACAGGTGATGCTCTACCCCCTCACAAATTCCTCGCTCATAGGCCTCCTTGTCCACCCTTAGCGCATGTACAGTTTTACTCCGCTCCCTGAACAGCTCTTTTCTGCCATTCAGCCTGGCCCTGCTACTCTGGTCAATAGTATCCAGTGTCCCTTGAGAGACAAAATTCTTCTTTGCCCTACGGTGAGTTCCAAGATATACACCGGCCACATCAAGGACAGTGGTCTTGAAGGTACTCCACAACTCTTCAGGACCTCCCAAAGCACCCAGACCCCCCAAATCTCCACTCAATTTGTTCGCAAACTCCTCAGCTACCCTTTCATCCTTGAGCTTGCCAACATCCAGCCTAGGCTGGGATTGTACCATTCTCCTGGATTTAAGGTGCAACTTAAGAGTTGCTACAACAAGCCGGTGGTCAGTATTGAGGAACTGAGCACTCCGGTAGACCGTGCAGTTCTGGATCATCCTCCAGCGACCATCGACGAGCACATGGTCAATCTCCTTTGCCACACCGCCAGCGTTGGAATACCAAGTCCAGCGATGAGCTTTTGGGTGCTGAAACCATGAACCAGCCACCCTAAGTCCATGACTTCTTGCAAAGTCAAGGAACTTAGTGCTATCAGGTTCACAGTTCCTGACCCATGGGGACCAACACATGTCTCATATCCTTCCCCATCAGTTCCAGTTGATGCATTGAAATCCCCCAAGACGAGAAGTGTATCTCGTCTGGGGCACTGATCAACCACAGAATCGAGCATGGCATAGAATGTGACCTTCTCGGTGAGATCACTCGCCTCAGTCGGGGCATAAACAGAGTCCAGTGAAATGACACCTAAAGAGTGACGAATCCTTCGTCTCATAATACGCTCGTTGACCGGTGTTACCTCAATTATCATTGGAGTCAGCTTATTGGACACAGCTACAGCAACTCCTTGGGCATGGTAACCATCAGAGCGACCAGACCAATAGTAGGTGTAACCACCAACCATGATCTCACCGCAATCCAGTCTCCGAATCACAGAGAGTGCTGCAATACCGATGTCCAAACGCTTGAGCTCAGGTGATAACAGAGACAGGTATTACACTATTAACAGATGATATTATTAACAGATGATAACAGTGATCATCCTCTCTTTGGAATAGAATAAGCTGGAAAAGGAGCAAACTCTCAAGAACGGAGAGCTGGAAATTTGGAAGGACATGGGCTTGGAAGGTGGTTAACAGGGGTATAAAAGATCATGGTTTTGGATGGGGATGATCTTAAATGGTAGTGAACAGCTCTTGATGACCTGGAGGGAAGAATGAGATTGAATAGAATGTGGGACTTGGTTCCACATGAAGGGGGACCGTTTTCTGGATTTGGGGAGTTTCACCACATGGGGGTTGATGGTGGACCACATATGCCCTGCAGAAACCTGGGGGAGGAGTGTGGGAGCATGCACGGAAAGAGAAGAGGGTGTGTGACCAAAAAGGAGGCAGGAGAAGACAGAGACCACAGACCTGTCTGCGATGAGAAAGTGATAGGCCCATCGACCCAGCTTAAATACAGAAGATTCCAATGATCTTGAATGTCCTTGGTTTACATGGGGTCAAGCTGAGTGTAAGGCAAGGGCAGGGGCACAAGCTTAGATGGAAGAGCAGTACTCAATCAAGCTGTGGATGAAGGCCTTGGTGGTGGATAAGAGTTCAGGTGTGCTAAGGAAGGACTTTGCATGGCAGTGGATGCCCATTTGGCAGCAGACTTTGGAGGCCAACTTTGAAATGTGTTTTGCCCAAGACAGTGATCATGGCTGATGGTCAGCCCCAAGAGTTTGAGTGACTGATCTTCTTCAAGAGGATTGTTAAGAAAGTGGACGTGAGGGTTTGCCACATGATCCATTGGGTTAGAGAGAGCGAGAGTGTGAGATTTGTCAGGATTGGAAGACATATTCCAATTGTTTGACCAGCTTGTGATTCTAGCAAGGTCTAAAGAGAGGGAAGAGGCTGCTGCCTGCCAATCTGATGGAAGGATGAGGAATGTCACAGCAGAAGGTGAAGTCATCAGCAAATAGATAAAGTAGATTTTCTAGAGAGACAGAGATCATTGATGAAGATTGGGAATAGGATGGGGCTAAGAACACTGCACTTGGGCACTCCAGCCTTGATAGGGAGAACAGATGAAAGGATTCTGTTGAGAGCCGCACATTGGCTCGAGGAAGTCAGTAACCCAAGAATGGAGTTGGCCATGGATCCATAGGTAGAGTTTGGAGAGTAAGACCGGGTGCTCGACTGCAACGAAAACTCGAAATATTTTCAGAGAGGTGACCCTGATCTTATGTCTGACATTGAGGAACTCCATCCATTGTTGGGAGAGTAGAAACAACATGTCCAAGGTACAGTCACCTGATCTGAATCTGAATTGATTATCTTAAATGAGGTTGTTTGAGAAAAGGAAGGATTTTATGTCATCTGCAATCATGGATTACATGACCTTGCTGATGATTGGTAGAATACTCATCTATCTGTAGTTAAGGCAATCGGTTTTTGTACCTTGTTTATTTAATGTCGTGATGGTGGCTGACTTCCAAGTAGATGAAAGATGGCATAGGGCAAATGATAGGTTGAAAAGGGCAGAAAGAGGATGTACAAGTGCAGTGGAGCAGGTGTTTAGGACAAGTAAGCTGAGTCATCCGGTCCAGTTGCAGAATCAGTCGAGGGTTGAAAGAACCTTTTTCACCTTTTCAGGTGCAAAATACACAGAATTCAGAAGCAGTTGTGTACAACTGGGAAGGTGGGTACAGAGAGAGATATGGGGGGTTTGGGACACAAGATTTTGAAGCAAACATAGAGTTTAGGCATTCGTCCTTCTCACGAGAGGAGTCGGCTGTGGTGCCATTTGAAGTGACGTAAGGGGGGGGGGGAAATGAAAAAACAAAAATGAAGCTTGACAGATTAGATTCTGGACGTCAGCCTTGCTGTTAGAAACACTTCCACCTTGCTGCTAGAAGCTACCAGCACAATTGCTGGACTCCACCTGGTAGTAGGTCACAAGCCTTGTAGGAATATTGTTGCCCAACCAAGGATGCTCGAAGTAACTGAGTTGGTCCCCACTGAAGCTGAGGCTCTGATAAATGCTGAGTCTGAGATTGCCCTCATTTCAAAGGGAGAGCTCCACCTCCACCCTCCAAGCATGCTACAATATGATTCGATCCCAGAGAAGCTATTTCACTGACATCGCTCTCCCAGTGTGATCCTTCCTTTATCTCATTACCTTCGTACCACAGGTCAATCTCTCTTTTCTTGCTCTGTCTGTAAACGTCCTCCATGTCTATCAGTCATTGTCCTTTTATTCCTAGCATGCCAGGCACATCCTTCACTTCTCACGGGCCAACATCAAGGCACTCCAGAACTCGAATCGTATCAGTTGTTCGGCACGAGTCCACCAGCCTGAGCGATTCCCCGTTGCCTTTCCACCCTGCCTTTCACGATTCCACCGGCTTTCCACTCAACCGTTCTATTGTCCAGGAATGATGAGTGATTGTAAACCCATGGCGACGTGCTAGTCACCTCCTTCACATTAGTCTTCACTGAACTAGCATTGCATACACTAATTAATTGATAATGTGAACAAACCATTATTTTGTATGAGCAAATACAACCCGTCGCCTTGCTGACGGGAATTGAGGGGGGGGGGGGTTGAAAGAGAGGGAGAAAGAGACGAAAGAAGGAAGGGCGAGAGAGGAGGCAGGAGGAAGGAGAAGCACGGAAGGGGGGAAGAGAAAGGGGGGGGGAGAGCTATGCCTCACCAAACGTTGCTATACCATGGGAGAGAGAGAGAGAGAGAGAGAGAGAGAGAGAGAGAGAGAGAGAGAGAGAGAGAGAGAGAGAGAGAGAGAGAGAGAGAGAGAGAGAGAGAGAGAGAGAGAGAGAGAGAGAGAGAGAGAGAGAGAGAGAGAGAGAGAGAGAGAGAGAGAGAGAGAGAGAGAGAGAGAGAGAGAGAGAGAGAGAGAGAGAGAGAGAGAGAGAGAGAGAGAGAGAGAGAGAGAGAGAGAGAGAGAGAGAGAGAGAGAGAGAGAGAGAGAGAGAGAGAGAGAGAGAGAGAGAGAGAGAGAGAGAGAGAGAGAGAGAGAGAGAGAGAGAGAGAGAGAGAGAGAGAGAGAGAGAGAGAGAGAGAGAGAGAGAGAGAGAGAGAGAGAGAGAGAGAGAGAGAGAGAGAGAGAGAGAGAGAGAGAGAGAGAGAGAGAGAGAGAGAGAGAGAGAGAGAGAGAGAGAGAGAGAGAGAGAGAGAGAGAGAGAGAGAGAGAGAGAGAGAGAGAGAGAGAGAGAGAGAGAGAGAGAGAGAGAGAGAGAGAGAGAGAGAGAGAGAGAGAGAGAGAGAGAGAGAGAGAGAGAGAGAGAGAGAGAGAGAGAGAGAGAGAGAGAGAGAGAGAGAGAGAGAGAGAGAGAGAGAGAGAGAGAGAGAGAGAGAGAGAGAGAGAGAGAGAGAGAGAGAGAGAGAGAGAGAGAGAGAGAGAGAGAGAGAGAGACTGAGACTGAGACTGAGACTGAGACTGAGACTGATGGAAAGGTGAGGGGTGGAGGTGGGGGTTAGTAAAGAGAATAATATGGTATGCCGAATAACTGAACACACACACACACACACACACACACACACACACACACACACAAAAACAAACTCATGTCAGAACAGCTGAACAAATGCAATGACACAACAGAATTTGTAAAGTAATCCGCTGGCATATCTGCAAAAACTTTCATGTCCCAGTTACAGAAAATTTGTGGGAACATGAACCAAAGGTAATCACTCAAAACATTGAAGTACCTAGCACTCACATTGGGCTTAATGATCCCATTGAGCATGAACATCGAAAACAAAGCGTTGCGACCAGATATCATACTTGGGTACAAAAAAAAAAGAGAAGAAGGCATTGCTGATTGAGGTGTTAATTCCAATGATTTTGGACTAAACGATGCAGAAACAAGTAAATGACCAAACACCAAGACCTCAAGAATGAAGTGAGAAGATCCTGGAAGCTGAAGAATGCCAAAGTTGTACCAGTGATAGCTGGACCTACAGGAATGATGAAAAAGAACCTCACAGAGATAATAAATACAGGGGCAATACCCCTGGGCGTTCACCTGGTAGTGGCTGGATAAGATAACCAGGAAACCACTGGTAGGCATGGATGACCCACAAAATATATAATGGAGTAAAAAGTAAATACCTTCTGGATGTTTTTTTTTAATACCATGAACAAACCTTGGTACGTCATGGGTGGTGATGATGGTGGTCAAGTTTCATCGGAATAGCTTGTGTAGTTTCTGAGAAGAAAGCAAATGCATATTTTTGGGGAGCGACCCCCCCCTCCCCACTTAAATACGCTTCGAGCCAGGTTTTTCTAATGTCATGAACAAACTTTGGTAGGTCATGGGTGATGAAGGTTGTGGTCAAGTTTCATCAGAATTGTGTGCATCATTTGAGAAGAAAGCAAATACCTCTTTGAGGAGGCAACCCACTCCCCCCCCCACAACCCACGTAAACTCCCTCTCCAGACCCCTTCAGACCCCCTTTTTAATCCCATCACAGGTGATGAAGGTTGAGGTCAAATTTCATTGAAATTGTGTGTGTAGTTTCGGAGAAGTAGTTGCAAATATTTGTGGACAGACGGAGTAACGGATGACGCGCCATCCCATAAAGTCCCTGGAACTACTTTACAGGTGAGCGAGAAACCATCCCTGGGAATATTACTACAAACGAACTACAGTTCGTTGAGTCAGGTCAGGTTCGATCTGTGACCTGCTACAGGTACCATGTAAACCTGTACTAACCTGTTCCATGGTCGGGTTTGTCGGCGACTAAACCGTCTCCCCCACCAGGTTTTGTGGTGAGGGGGGTGTTTGGATATGGACACCCAGCAGGATTAAAAACAAAACCTGTCAAAGGGCGGAGGAGCTCCTTGTGAGCCAACGGCCATCCATATCTAGTGCCCAACTGTGTCTGCAGACGTCCTCCTGCAGTTGGGTTACTTCTTATTAGGAGGTTGGTGGCAGGATTTGCACTCCAGCCACCGTAAAACCCTTCATTCCGCAAAACGTAAAAACGCAAAAAAATCTGAAAACCCACTCCGTGGGAGTACCTCCTGTGCAGCTTCCCTTCACAGGGCAGCTCACCGGATGACGGGATTGGGGCAAAGCCTTCGGGACCCCCAATCTTTGATCGGAGGGAAACCACGGGGTAACATCCCTGGGTCAGATTGCGGGAGAGTGTGTCGGAGTGGTGCTGAGGTGTCGTCCACCAGACGGCGGTCTCCTTGGGTTAACCTGAGGCGGTCCCTTCGGGTGGGTGCCTGGAATGTCCTATCCCTAAGAGAGGATGATCACCTGTCTCTGTCATCATCTGAGCTCAAGCGTTTGGACATCGGGATTGCAGCTCTCTCTGAGGTTCGGAGACCGGATTGCGGCGAGATAATGGTGGGTGGTTACACCTACTATTGGTCTGGTCACTCTGATGGTTACCATACCCAAGGAGTTGCTGTAGCTGTGTCCAATAAGCTGACCCCAATGATAATTGAGGTAACACCGGTCAACGAGCGTATTATGAGATTAAGGATTCGTCACTCCTTAGGTGTCATTTCCCTGGTCTCTGTTTATGCTCCGACTGAGGCGAGTGATCTCACCGTGAAGGATGCATTCTACGCCACACTCGAGTCTGTGGTTGATCAGTGCCCCAGACGAGATACACTTCTAGTCTTGGGGGATTTCAATGCATCGACTGGAACTGATAGGGATGGTTATGAGGTGTGTGTTGGTCCCCATGGGTCAGGAACTATGAACCAGAATAGCACTAAGTTCCTTGACTTTGCAAGAAGTCATGGACTTAGGGTGGCTGGTTCATGGTTTCAGCGCCCACAAGCTCATCGCTGGACTTGGTATTCCAACGCTGGCGGTGTGGCAAAGGAGATTGACCATGTCCTCATTGACGGTCGTTGGAGGATGATCCAGAACTGCAGGGTCTACCGGAGTGCTCAGTTCCTCAATACTGACCACAGGCTTGTTGTAGCAACTCTAAAGCTGCACCTTAAATCCTGGAGAATGGTACCATCCCAGCCTAGGCTGGATGTTGCCAAGCTCAGGGATGAGAGAGTATCTGAGGAGTTTGCGAACAGGCTGAGTGGACACTTGGGGGGTCTGGGTGCTTTGTGGGGTCCTGAAGAGTTGTGGAGCGCCTTCAAGACCACCGTCCTTGATGTTGCCGGTGGATGTCTTGGAACTCACCGCAGGGCAAAGAAGAATTTTGTCTCTCGAGGGACACTGGATACCATTGATCAGAGTCGCAGGGCCAGGCTGAATGGCAGCGCTGAGCTGTTCAGGGAGCTGAGGCGTAAAACTGTACATGCACTGAGGGTGGACAAGGAGGCCTATGTGCGAGGAATCTGTGAGGGGGTAGAGCATCACCTGTGGACAGGTGATTCTCGTCCCGCTTACAGGGGAATTCGCGCATTACGTTCATCCAAGCCCATCCCTCGGAGCACTGCAGTTCGAGCAGAGAGTGGTAGGCTCTTGACAGAGGAGTCTGAAGTGAAGGCCCGCTGGGCCGGTTACTTTGAGCGGTTGTACCAGGCTGATCCCCCAGCTGTCGAGTTGGACGTCAAGGGTGTTACAATCCCTGTTGCTGACCCTCAAATCAACTGTGGTCCACCATCGCTTGTGGAAACACGGGCTGCGGTGAACCAGTTGAAACGGGGCAAAGCTCCAGGGATCTGTGGCATCCATGCTGAACTTCTCAAGGCTGGTGGAAATGCTGCACTCCTGTCGTTGCATGCAGTTTTGTGCTCTGCCTGGAACACAGGCATCATCCCAACTGACTGGAAGAGGGGCCTTGTTGTCCCTCCCTGGAAAGGGAAGGGTGATCGCCAAGACTGCAACAACTACCGAGGGGTGACGCTGCTCTCAGTGCCGGGCAAGGTCTTTCCTCGGATAATTCTTGTTAGGGTTCGCCACCATCTGCTTGAGCACCAGCGTCCAGAGCAGTCAGGCTTTACACCAAAGAGGTCAACGATTGACCGTATCCTTGCACTTCGTGTCCTCACCGAACGCAGACGAGAGTTTCGGCAGGGGCCGCTTGCAGCCTATGTTGATCTCTGTAAAGCGTTCGATTCAGTGAATCGGGATGTCCTCTGGAGGATTCTTGGTCTTCGTGGGGTGCCACCGAATCTGATCGATCTGATGTCTGAACTCTACTCTGGTACTGAGAGTGCTGTGAAGTGTGGTGGTACCACCTCTGACTTATTTCCAGTTGTTACTGGAGTTCGTCAAGGATGTGTACTTGCCCCCACACTTTTCAGTACTTGTATGGACTGGATTTTAGGGAGGATGTCGGAGAGATCAAGTTGCGGTGCATCATTTGGGAATGTCAAGATCTCGGACCTTGATTTTGCAGACGATGCAGTCATCTTTGCGGAGACTTTAGACATCCTTTTGGGGGCCCTCGAGGTGCTGAATGAGGAGTCGGAGCCGTTGGGATTATGGGTTTCTTGGGTCAAAACTAAGATCCAGGCTTTCGGTGACATCTTGGATGCTGCTGTCCTGTCTGTGTCTGTTTGTGGTGAGGATGTTGAGGTCGTGGAGAGATTCACTTACCTTGGCAGTGATATTCATGTCTCTGCTGGCTGCGAGTCAGAGGTCAATAGACGTCTGGGTCGGGCCTGGGGAGTCATGGATTCACTGGATCATGGGGTGTGGCGCTGCCGGTACCTGTGCGGGAGGACGAAAGTCCGAGTCTTCAGGTCCTTGGTACTTCCAGTCTTGCTCTATGGGTGCGAGACTTGGACTCTGACCAAGGATCTGAGACGGAGACTTAATTCCTTTGGTACCAGGTCTCTTCGGAGAATCCTTGGCTATCGCTGGTCGGATTTTGTATCCAACGAGCGGTTGCTGAGAGAGACTCGGATGAGATTTGTTACCTGCATAGTCCGTGAGCGTCAGCTGTGGCTGTATGGACATGTGGCTCGTTTTCCTGATGCTGATCCTGCTTACCAGATTCTCTCAGCGAGGGAGTCTCATGAGTGGAGGAGGCCAATGGGCCGACCACGTGCCTCATGGTTGCAGCAGGTTGACCATCATCTCAAGGAGATGGGGATGGGCCTGGCATCTGCCTGGGGGATGGCCAGACGGAGGCCCCTGGAGTACCGGCGGAAAGTGGACGCAGCGACGCGCTGTTCTGGCACATGCTCCCATACCTGACCTGATCTGAACTACAGTTGGAAGCTTTCCAGAGCTCAGTGATGATCCTGACGATCGGCCCAAAACTTTGAGAACAGAAAACTTCACAGCTCGGTCCATGAATCGTGACCCATTACCGAAATGAAGGTGGATACTTTGAGCCCACCCTGGGAGGATTTCATTCCACATTTTGAAACCCACATATGTAGATACCAATAAACAACACACACACATACACACACATAGACACACACACACACACATTGCCTTTTATTAGTATAGATTGATCCGTGTGGTGATTCAACTCCAGAGCTCCAACTGAAGTGAGTGGTTTATGTTAATGTTCTCCTTACTCTTTACGGTCTCCATAAATATACTCCAGTAAACATCCCTTACCTGTAAAACACGGATGGGAAGGCTGTTTCCCATCGATGGTCTCACATTTGGTGCAGACGTCCAAGCACAAGAACCATTGAACAACCGTCGACCTTGGCAGGAGTTGCTCTGTGAGCCCTTGAGCACATCTTATGATCTCACCATCCCACAGCAGTTCCACTGGGTTTCAGTGACCTGCAGTATTAAGACAAGTCGGCATCACACATTGCGAGTACGAGCTGAGAGTTGTGATCTACCCGTTTTAATCGCCGAGGAAGAGCTTAAATGTTTAGTGTAATTATTTAATAGGCCTGTAAAGGCCACGAAGTACAAATCACTTTTTAACATTGCCGTGCAGCATGAACGTACACACCAACGTATTAACGAGGTGATTGATCACCTTTACAGGTGTGCCTCAAAGTTATGCGAAATCCCAACAATTAACACTGTGTCTGAATCGTCGTGAGAATCCTTTAAAGCGTTTCATGTGATGAGCATTTCATGCATGGCGTCTTATAGGGCATTCTATGGGTGCATTGTGTGGAACCTTATGGGGAATTCTATGGGTGCATTGTGTGGAACCTTATGGGGCATTCTATGGGTGCATTGTGTGGAACCTTATAGGTCATTCTATGGGTGCATTGTGTGGAACCTTATAGGGCATTCTATGGGTGCATTGTGTGGAACCTTATAGGTCATTCTATGGGTGCATTGTGTGGAACCTTATAGGGCATTCTATGGGTGCATTTTGTGGAACCTTATAGGGCATTCTATGGGTGCATTTTGTGGAACCTTATAGGGCATTCTATGGGTGCATTGTGTGGAACCTTATCAGGAATTCTATGGGTGCATTGTGTGGAATCTTATAGGACATTTTATGGGTATATTATTGTGTGGAACCTTATAGGTCATTCTCTGGGTGCATTGTGTGGAACCTTATAGGGCATTCTATGGGTGCATTGTGTGGAACCTTATCAGGAATTCTATGGGTGCATTGTGTGGAACCTTATCGGGCATTCTATGGGTGCATTGTGTGGAACCTTTTTGGGCATTCTATGGGTGCATTGTGTGGAACCTTATCAGGAATTCTATGGGTGCATTGTGTGGAATCTTATAGGACATTTTATGGGTGTATTATTGTGTGGAACCTTATAGGTCATTCTATGGGTGCATTGTGTGGAACCTTATAGGGCATTCTATGGGTGCATTGTGTGGAACCTTATCAGGAATTCTATGGGTGCATTGTGTGGAACCTTATCGGGCATTCTATGGGTGCATTGTGTGGAACCATTTAGGGCATTCTATGGGTGCATTGTGTGGAACCTTATCAGGAATTATATGGGTGCATTGTGTGGAACCTTATCAGGAATTATATGGGTGCATTGTGTGGAACCTTATAGGTCATTCTATGGGTGCATTGTGTGGAACCTTATAGGGCATTCTATTTGTGCATTGTGTGGAACCTTATCAGGAATTCTATGGGTGCATTGGTGTATTATTGTGTGGAACCTTATAGGGCATTTTATGGGTGCATTGTGTGGAACCTTATCAGGAATTCTATGGGTGCATTGTGTGGAACCTTATCAGGAATTATATGGGTGCATTGTGTGGAACCTTATGAGGCATTCTATGGGTGCGTTGCGTGGAATCTTACAAGGCACTCCGCAGGTGCATTGCATGGAAGCTTATGTAGCATTTTGTGGATTCATTGCATGATCTTTCTTTCTCTCCTCTATGAATACAGCAAAACAATCTGTAAACAGGCTGGAGTGACATGTCTGTGCTTAACATTGAATTTCAGTAACGTTTCAACCCCCTCAAGGGTCAATACCCAAGTGCCTTGGAATGAAATTTTATGGGCTTTTTAGCAAGTTTACTGAGGTAACTTTCTGGATAGATTCCAACCTGCAGGGAGGTTCACTTTGATAAAGCTACTACTGTAATCTCCCACGATGTGTCCATCACAGTCATAAAGCTGCAAAAGAGCATAGTTGGCAACAACCTCACCTCTCGTGTCGAATTCTGAGTTAGATCACAGCCACAGTCAGATCTTACTTTCATAACTACCGTTCTGGTGCTGTGACAACATTGTGCTCTGCAATGTAACTACCGTCTCAATTGTGGGACATTAATCCGATTGATGGATCGGCCATCACGATCGCTTTGAAAAGGGCAAGACTGGTCGTTACAAGCACCACAAATCCAAAGGCATTATCTGATGTGTCGCGATTGCTTTAAAAACCCGAGCAACACGACTACTACTACAACTACTTCGACTACTACTACTACTACTACTACTACTACTACAGTATACTAATTATTTCGTGATCCTACTCTCCCCACATTTTCTGCGAGTCAGCGGGATAAACATTTGGTCGAAATATTTCATGAACCGGGTGGCCAAGCCTGACGTTCTACTGAAGGTGATAGGAAGGAATTTGCAATTTGTTCAAGGTGCTGGCGATAGCTCACCTACTCTTCATGACAGACATCTGGGGTTTCTTTAACGTTCACCATATAATTAATGCCAACAGGTGGGATGCCCATTTTAACATCCCTCCAAGGAACTGCACAGACATCGATGCCTCACCCTCCCTGTGAAACAAGGCTAGACATATATATATATATATATATATATATATATATATATATATATATATATATATATATATATATATATATATATATATATATATGTACATACTGTAAAACTATAACTCAAATTCCATGGACTATATCACCCATTGTATCCTAATTCACATCTTGTGATGGAAAATCCCAAAGTTACCTTACATATTATATACCCTAGAAAGTGAACCACAAAGGATTTCTTAGGTGTGGTGTTGGAGGTAATGAGAGGAGGGGGCTCAAGGTGAGGGTAGAATTTCTGTGCCAAAGGCACAGTCGTTCTGTTGGGGGTACTGACAACCTCTGTGGACAAGTCGGCACAGGCAGTATCATCTCTTTAAAGTGGTCCGAGACTAGGTTTTGATCCCACAGTCATTGTAGGTTGATTTATAACTCACCAAAAACCAGCACACATAACCTGTGACAGCTAAAGTTCATGTAGACCTATTTGAAGGGGTCCATAGATTGATGTGATTCCAGAAAGGGTGAATTTCTCCACTTCGGGAGCAGGGTGTCATGCAGTTCGTATGAAGGTTTCCCACTTGTATAGCACTCTATAAACGGCATGTTTATACATTCTTTATCTGTGACATCATCCTGTTGGTGATTTTTCTGAAATGACACCATGCGGGCCTTGTTTCTGAAGTCTGAGAATGACGAGATCTGGCTGAAGAGGGACGTGGTTCAGCATTCCCATCGATCATTTGCCAATCTGTACCCTGGAGCGCACACACGGAGAGTGGAAGAAACGCTCCCGCGTGCCATAAAACCAGTTCCATGGAGCTGCTATTAGCGAGACCTTGAGATAAAGTCACTCGGACCTTTACTGTTTCAATCAGCGCATTGGTGCCAAAGAGCACATGAAGCTGCCGAAGCAAATGATGAATCCTGCTTTTCACGATCTTCGGGACTTCACAGCGACTGCCCTGGACAATCGCCAGACCTATCCAACATAATTGATCTGAGGTACACATCAGGTTTGGTGACTTCTGGTGTCTATGTCATTACATCCCTTTAAACAAGCTTCTGGAGAATTGTGGAATGGAGATTTGGATGTTTGGCTCCACTTCCACTGAAATCAAATCCATTTGGCACATTCAGGAGTCCACTTCCTGAGCTTCAATTGCACTGAAACAATCCAGTGGTCTCCTCCTGAAAGTGTCAATGAAAATGTGGTTATAAAACATGAGGACTATGCACAATGGGCAACTTGTTCTCTCCGCAGCGATTACAATCATCGGCAATGTGGACGCCGGTGTTGATGTTATTGTGTACGAGCATCTTTTGTGCAATCTTGGAGAATTGAGCATGAGGGTTTGTGCAATCTTGGAGAATTCAGGACTTACAATCCTAAACTTTGGCACATTCACCCTCACATGTAACAGCACTAAGGTTTTGCACGAGAGGCAGGTGTTGCCTGGCACTATTGCACAAGCAGAAGGAGCTTATGGGTGGGGTAAAATTACCGGGCCTGCCAAAGGAGACACTTACTGCTAAATTGGCCCCACACTGCTAATAATCCGACAGTTGATTTGGGGCTCAGCGTGTGCCGTGTCACTGCATAAACAGCACTACAGAAAGTCGATTCTCTACTGGACTGAATACTATTTATGGTGATAAAAATGGATAAAATTTTCAAACTAACTCCACCATGGTGAACTCACTGAGCCAGTGTATGTTTGGACATCCAATGGAATCATTCGTGCAGGTTTTCAGGACACAGCGGCCTGAGGTTCAGCATGTTTGGCCTCTTTATGCTCTGAAATGATGGTGGAACTGGAATGTCAGATCCAAAGCAATGAACCACTCAAAAGCTCATCATTTAGAATTGGACCCAGAGCGAGATATATACCGAACAAGCTGATTGAACATGAAATGGTCACGATTTCTGAGCTTCCACGCCTCGCCAAAGCAACGATGTTTCATGGAAAACTACCTGCATTCGCCGAAGTTGGTGTTTCATTCGAAACTTTCCTCTTTTCATAAATCTTGTTTTACATACCTTCACGGTTTCAAACTAGGTACACATAACCTGCTGTTTGGAGTGACCACTACAAGGAATTAAAGTTCTAAGCCTTTGATTCACCTTGACTCCTTTGCCCAATCTTCTTACATCTGTGAAACCTCCTTCCTAAATCTGTCCTCTCATCTTCAACCCTCTGGTTTTATGAGTCGGTAGCCCATCATCACCGACTTTCCTCTCCCGTTCCTATACCCATGAACTTTTAGACTCTCACTCATTTGCTATACACAAGGTGTTTCAAAAGAAACAGTGCAGTAAAACCTAAACACCTCTTGTGCAAAAAGATGTCTTTCAGAGTAAAGTATTTATTGTCAGCTGGTTACTATCTTACTTCAGCGAGTCAATGATACCTGCAAGTAAACAAGCATATATTTTAATTTTCAGATTAACAAACAGATGAAACATAAGTATTTCGTTCAGTACACTGTTACTTTTGAAACACCCTGCACTTTTTTTGCATACAAAGTCAAGGTTTGTGGAAGAGCTAGAACACTGAATGGATCAGGATGCAACCGAACAAAAGGAATCGTACAAAGAGGGGGATGCATCAACAGCAGAGTTGAGGGACAAAATATAGGGAGACTCAGATAAACAATGGAAGTGCAGAGGAAAGAGGGGTAAGGGAGAATGCATGGGATGGACAAGATGGCTACAGAAGCAAACTCTCAGGGAGTAAAAACTGGAAATTTGGAAGGAGATTGGTTTGGAAGTTGGGGTATTAACGGGGGTACCAAATATTATGGTTTTGGATTGGGGATGATCTGAAATGGTGGTGAACAGCTGCCTTGAAGACCTGGAGGGAAGAAGGAGATTGAAGAGAATGTGGAAGTTTGTTCCACAGGCAGAAAAAAAAGAGGAACGAACGAGTGGAGGTGAGCAGTGATTCTGAATTTAGGTAGTTTCACCAGAAGGGGGCTTATTGTGGACCATGTGAGTACTGCAGAAACCTGGGGAGGGGGGGGTAGGGGGGACAAAGCACAGAAAGAGCAGAGGATGAAATATCAGAAAGGAGGCAGTAGAAGACAAAGAGACCACTGACCTGTCTTCGATGGCGAAGTGATAGGCCCGTTGACTCAGCTGCAGTGCGAAAAATTCCAATGATCTTGAAGGTCTTGGTTTCCATGGCGTCAAGCTGAGCAAGATGTGAGGCAGGGGAGCAGTCCTCCATAAAGCTATGGATGAAGGCCTCATACCTAGATACAAGTCCACTTTATTTACCTCCCTGCATCTACAAAAACACAGCAAACTTTAGAAATTCTCTCACTGCCTCAAATGCCTCCTTGACCTCTCTACTCAAGCTAAACAGTGCGTTTCCTTTTCATTCTTCCTCACTCTTCCATGGTTTGTTCACCTTCCACCCTGTGTTGTACAGTCTTCTCTACGAGCCTATAGTTCATAAACCTGCAAAGCAACAAAACGTATTTTTAGTGTTCTCTCTTTCAATGAACCAACAATATGTTTTTGATCAAAGCATAGTGTTAACTCGAAACCAATCGAATCCAGCCTTTGTTTGCCCAGTATTCCACAAGCCGAGTTAATTCCCGAGTTGAACATCTTCATGAGACGAGAATAACAAATACTAATGTGCAAAATATATTTGCTTTCGGAAGACGGCCACGGGTTTGTAATCCATGAGAGTCCTGTCCAAATTTACAAATATTTTTTCATTTTCACCTGTCTAAGCATGATCCGTAAGCTGTACAGGTCATGGAGTGTGCTCAACGTACACCTGAGTGTGTGGCTGAAGTCCTTTTTGAGGCTCAAGGGGTCGATGGATGCATTCAAATCACAGAGTACGTATTCTTTCTACCAACGTAGTTGCATAGAATTGCTACAGGCTGTGGTGCAATTCCAAAAGCCGACTTAGTTGAAGACGGTTGTTCCACCTTCTTAATTCATAATTATCCCAGTGGAGTCACATGGCTGGAGAACCTCCCCTGCAGTCGCAGACGATGCCGCAGTGTATTTATAAGCACCGTGTTTCTATAAGACAGGTATTTAGTGTCTTT
The DNA here is from genome assembly GCF_056783735.1 of Eptatretus burgeri. Taxonomy (NCBI): domain Eukaryota; kingdom Metazoa; phylum Chordata; class Myxini; order Myxiniformes; family Myxinidae; genus Eptatretus; species Eptatretus burgeri. Next base: position 78,886,540 of record NC_140963.1, on the reverse strand, counting down.
CCGTCTGTTTACAGAAGATGTCACTATCAAAACACACGACCAGTAAATCACCCAGCTGGCCAAAGTGATTGAAGTAGGTAAAAGTGCACAGCTATGCTGCATTCCGTAAGCTAATTCTATGGCATACATCCATGTCTATCATTTGCATGATGTAGTCTGCTTCAAAATCAGGTCATCATGCATGCACGGATGCTCATGAAAATCAAGATACATTGTAGGTATATAAAGTCTCAAAAAGTGGGGCTCATGTAATGGGGCAATGAAGAATAATCACTGCATTTTGAGAAGTTTCAGGCATGTTATGCTTCAGCAGGTTGAGGTGTGTGGAACGAATGCTGGGAATTACTTTAGCACATTCATCAAATCAAAGGACTCCTGCACAGAAAGGAATTACAATGGAACTGGCTCTTTGCTTTTCCGCATTGCTTTTCCTCTTCACTTTTCTCTTCATTATACCTTCTCAGTATATTATTCCTCACTTCTAATTTTCCATCTCACTCCTCCCTCTTTCACCGACTCTTTATTGCGGACCAAGACTTTTGCAGCTCATGCTGCAGAATGGCTTCTCCTTCCATAAAATCGCTTCCTTCTCTCACCCCTCAACTGGACACCTCACTTTTCAAACTCACTCATAATGGCACAGAGTAATTCTCACTTTCAGGAGGACTCCTTACATTCATCCTCGTTTTGTGTCATACCTCATCCTGACTCCTCACCTCTCAGCCCACTCCGCACGTCTTCGACTTACTTCCCATCTTTTATCCCAATTCACTCGCCAACATCTTGATCAGCACTCAGGCTACTCCACAACCCTCTGAGGTACCACTTTTAACAATCCCCGCTCTGCATGTGAAAAGTCCCAGATGGTGCTTATTGCCTTTCGTCCTGCCTTTACAGCTTTGACAGCGAAATTACCCGCTCTGACACCAATGGGCGAGGGAGGGAGAAATCTGTGCTGTTAAGCTGAAAATTATTCGTGCCTGTTTCAAAACCCTCTTTCCATCTCTTTGTCCTGGTTGTTCAGGACAGCTTACTTATATTTTAGGATTTATTATTCCACGTGACCAAATGGTGTGATGTTGAGCCGTTGACTTTATTGTTTCGTATTTTCGTTCATGAAAACTTAAAATTGAAATCGTTGCTCAAATGAACGGTTGTATGTTTGAAAGATTCTTTACCTCGTACTGTATAATTATTGGATGGTGGAATAGGGATGCCATACCTGAGTGGTCTTACTGTGAGGTATGACTGGACCATGCGTACGTAGCCTATAGAGTGAACCCAGAACATGGCCTGATTCGATTCTTTGCAAGAAATACCTTCAGCTGTGAATTTGGAGTAAAAGCACGTTGCGAGTCAAAGAAACGATGTTCAAGAAAAACCTCATAATCATCAATCATTGGTAATTATTTTAGAAGTGTTCAAGGAGCGCTTGGTCAGTTTAACAGCGCCCTCTGCTGCTCACTGTTATGTCACTGATCTCGTTCGACACTGCCGTCCCAAAAGGGGTACGTGTGTGTGTGTGTGTGTGTGTGTGTGTGTGTGTGTGTGTGTGTGTGTGTGTGTGTGTGTGTGTGTGTGTGTGTGTGTGTGTGTGTGTGTGTGTGTGTGTGTGTGTGTGTGTGTGTGTGTAATATATTTGGTACATTTAAATTATCTATACAGAAATATACATGGATCTGTAAGTTTGTATTTATAAAGGGCTTTCAGTGGAGATCCCAGGAGGAGTGGAGGATGTGAATAAACAACTAGGTAAGCTGAGCAATGATAAAGTTCCAGGATGATAAATTACCAGATAATAAGCATTGAAGAGTATTGAGAGAGGTGGCATGATGATAGCCAATATATTTAACAGCTCATCGGATAGGTACTACAGCATTGTAGAGTAGCAAATGTTACATCGTTATTTAAGAAAGGATCCAGAAGAAAAATTGGGGAACTATAGTGCCAATAGCAAGTCTACACCCCCTTTCAAAATTTTCACCTTTTGTTGCCTTCTAGCTTGGAAGCAAATTGCATTAAATTCGACTTTTTCCACTTTTATTTACACATCATAACCCACAACTTCCAAGTGACAAACAAATAATACAAATTTCAAAAAATCGATTAAAAATACAAAACTAGAATATCTCGGTTTGCATTTTTACTTATATATTTAGGATTTATTATTCCACGTGACCAAATGCTGTGATGTTGAGCCGTTGACTTTCTACTTTCGTATTTTCGTTCATGAAAACTTTAAAATGCCATATGTTATTATGAGAGTGGATGACATATGTTATTATAAGGGATCATATAAGGTATAATCCCTTATAATAACAATTGTAAACAAGAAAAAGAGCAATCGGAGATTGCAGACCCTTGCCAGGACTTCTTTTGAGTGGTGTATTTTTTATAGGTTTTAGGGTAAATCCAATATGGCTGCCAAAGCATGTGACCTATGATATCATGTGTGTGAACCTTTTGCTCCTCACAGAGAGGTGGTCAATGGTCATAGATGTAAAGTTTTGCCTCGATCTGTTCAGCCACACCTCAGAGAAGAAGATTTTTGAAGGTTTTTTATTTTTAATTTTTCAACAATATGGCTGCCGAATCACGTGACTGATGACGTAATGATTTTTTTTTTCTGTGGACCATTTTATCCCGAGATGACCCTCAAAATTTTTCATACTGATCAGATGTGGCGTTCTACATTTGCAATTATGATGTCATAACGAGGGCACCTATGATGTCATTAAAACACACTCATTTCCCAGGAAGAGTAATTGCTATTTGCCTAGTTTCTTTTTTTTTTCCTTAATGCGGTTTCAGAGATACAGAGGTCCAAAGTTTTTCCGTTTTTCCAACATGGCGACCACACCACGTGACCCATGATGTCAGAATTATCATTAAAACATTCTACATGAGTAGTCGCACCAATGGTGAAAAATCTGTCTCAATCTGACAAGCGGTTGCAGAGGAAAACATGAAAGTTCTGTGCAAACAAACAAAGAGACAGACAGACAAGCAAACGAACAAATATTGGCTGTGAGTGGGAGGACATTAATAGTGGGGTACCTTAGGGATTAGTCCGAGGACCATTATGATCCATCATATACACCAATGATATGTGGATAGTGGGGTTAATAGTCGGCTTTCCAAATTTGCAAATGACAATAATCCTGGAAGTAAGATAGATAGCAGAAAGGGGAGGGGGAGGGTGGGTGATCAGTTTCAAGAAAGCCTAGATACTTTCATAGATCAAGCAAAGGATGGGCAGACGCAGTTTAACATAAGGAAATGTAAGATGCTAGGAATGGTTAAGAATAATGAAAGTGTTGACGACATAATGCAAGGCGCAGGAGCATGGAATACAAAAGAAGGATCTGGGGGTGGTAATAGATCATGGTGGAAAGCAGATAGCACAGTGCCAGGAAGCTATATGTAAAGCCAATAGAGTTTTAAGTTGTATTTGTAAAGGGATTAATTATAAATCAGAAGGAGCTGATACTCTAGGTCCTCTGCCTTTTCGGTGGTATGAGAAATAGATCAACGCAATATGAAAGATAAATGTTCAACGGTTTTTGAAATATCACTTTCACAAGCTGAGTTAACAAGATGGTTGCCATGGCAATATATTTCAGCCAATCACTGCCGTGATCTAATCAGGTTGAGATAATGTCATGAGGAAGGGATATCTGCAAAATGAAAGCTAAATGGTCAATAGTTTTTGAAAAAAATAAATAATAAAAATAATCGCATACACAATGGTACATGGACGGATGATCGGTCGGTCGGACGGACAGAGCTCAATTTAATGCCCCCCATGTCGACCTTTTTTGAGGGGCAGGGGACAAAATGAGGTAGTGTAAACACTGTACAGGAATTTAGTGAGACCTCATCTGGCATATTGTGTTCAGTTTTGTCACCACATCCGATGCCACATCTGCGGGAGGCGTAGAGATCGAGAGTTGTACAACCACATTGATTCAGCTATGATGTGCGGCTGAAGAAGACAAGACTTTATCCATTAGAAAGGAGACGATGAGAGGATATGATGGAGATGTTTAATACAATAAAGTGTAAAGGCAGAATAAGTGCAGAAGTGTTTACAGCTGAATATACAGTGACAGGACCAGGGGCCATAGCTTGAGAGTAAAGAAGAGTTGAGTTAGGATGATATTAAGGCAATGATCTTTCACTCAGAGTAGTTATTGCATGGAATGGTCTCCCTGTAAGTGTGGCAGCAGAAAAAGTGGATCGGTTTAAATTGGAATTAGATAGTTACCTAGAATCAATGCATATAGAGGGGTACATGGTTTTTGTCAGAAATGCAAAAGCAATATTGGTCTGATGGCCTCCTCTTGTGCAAAAGTTCGTTGTATTTCCTTGTATCCTTTGTGTGTACGAACCCGAACCCTCACCTCCTCAATGAGTCCAACGTCTTTAAGATCACCGAGTAAGGAATCTCAAGATTTAGAAGGTACTCTTGTTTGCTCTTTCATCACAGGCAGGTTCGTGATCTTTCCTTTTTCTGCAAACTTCCTTGTAATATATAATTTTGTCTATCTGTCATATGTCTAACCCTGACCATTCACGTATCAACCTCATAAAATCTCAACCCCATGCTCTTTGCACATCTCCACTTGTTTGTCCTGTTCTTTGACTTGTAGAATCATCTTCTGTTTAAACTTCAAATTTTATTCATGTGCTTTTCATAAGAAATGCTTATGGTTGCTGTCAACCAACACCTATGGTGAGCCCCACAGAGGTCTTCCATTTTTGTATTCCCAATTGGTTCGAGTGAGTGGTGCGATATTATATGTAAATGCCTTGTTCACTCATTTTCTTCCCACCAACTGTATGTGGGTATTTGAAATTTTTCCCGCATTTTTTGTGACATTTGTCCATGAGCCCTGGTCGTTGCACACAGATAAATCAACAAACAGATCAACCCTTGTAACATTCACAATTAGTGAGATCCGTCTTGCAGAAAGTGGAGTTTTTCAGCAAACAAGAAGTTTTGGGGAGTTGGGACATCTGAGTGCATGCTTTCTGAACCATCTACTTCTAAAATTTTCAAGGTTTTTAGGATTCGAGGTAAATAAGATAAATATATAATTGAGAAAAAGGAAGGGAAAGTATGAGGATCGGAAGAACGGGGACAGTAGGTTGGATGAGGACGGGGGAAGAGCAAATGGAAAGGAGATTAGGGGCAGGGGAGGTGGAAAAAAAATCCAAAAATTCTGGCACTTTGCAAACCTAATATGTAAATTACCACTTCAAGGCTTCATTATTGAAGTATAGAGCATGTGTTTTGTATTGACTATCCACTGCTTAGTATGACGGCCTTTGTTTAGGGTACATCTTAATAATTAAATGTGTTTATTTCATTGAGGTTATGTAGAGAATTCAGATTCTAAGTATTTTCATGCCCAAAGCAACTACCAAAGTAATTCTGCAATCTGGTGAACAAGGACAAACCTTTCTTTGCAATAAAGTACATATGTGCGATTGAGGCACAGCCTTGGACCATTGTTATGGGTGTATAAAGTGGACCATCACATGATATTATGTACAGCTTGGAGGGAAAACTTCGTGTTTGTATTTGTATGACATCAGGAAATGTTTCTTTAACGTGGGCCAAGTTATCAGCAAGTCGAAGGGCAAGTGGTGAGCAACCCCCACGACAGGATTCCCGTGGGAAAACGTCAACAAGCAAGTGCACAGAGGACCACAGATTCCAAAACCCAGACATTATTTATCAAAGAGATCAGCGATAGACTCTGTGACTGCTTTGTGAAACATGCACCAGTTTCTTGGTCGTTTCTGAACTTAGTCTTCTCCTAAATAGGATCTCTGTACATGGTGAACAGCACAGCAGTTCTCCCTACATCATTAGACTCCCTTACTGGTGGAAGATTGAGAGGCTAAGAGAATCAGCCTTTGTGGTATGATTTTGCATGGGTTGGGATAATGCTTGCCACTTGGTGTACGGAAGGATCAAGTGAAGGACTTGTTCAAGCGGACAGCGTTTTGTTTTTACCGTTCAGCACATCTTATATAATTATGGTATTTGCTATCACTTCTGACATCTGCACCTGCATCGAGGAACCCAACACTCACTCATGGATTACACTGAACAACAAATTTCAAAATTTTTTTTTTACTGGAGATGTGTAAAGTGATTAAGACTAATTGGGTACGCTGATTTCAAAAATCATAACCGTTTTGCTGTATCACGTCAGGATTTTCAGGAACAGAAATATTCCCATTGCCTAGAAGTCAGGATTTCAATGAAATTTACATATGTCTTTAACATGTCTATTTCGTACAATTGTTGTTAACTTGTGTTATATTTCTTTCTTTCAGATAAAGATGAGTAGGCGTTCCTGTACCAATCATCCTGACAACTTCTGTTATGTCTGTGGTCGGTATACCAAAAAAGATCAACAGCGAAGTATATCTATCTACAGCAGTGAAAATGAAGGCCGCCTACTTTCACTACTTCGGGTGTAAGGTGGGGGACCAAGAACAGAGCTGGGCACCACACATCTGCTGCACAAGCTGTCACACAACCTTGACTCAGTGGTTGGTGGGCAAGCGCGCGAGCATGCCATTTGCGGTGCCCATGATATGGCGTGAGCCGCAGAATCATCATGATGATTGTTATTTCTGCTGCACAAGCATCGCCGGCTTCAACAAGAAGAATAAAGGTCACATCAAGTACGCTGACTGCGTCTCTGCTCGTAAACCTGTGCCTCATGATGACGAGAACCCCGTTCCAACACCTCCAGCTGATCAGAACATAGCTGTAAGCAGTGGTGAAGAGGATAGTGATGATGAACCTTTTGAACCCGACACTCAAGAATCACACCTTCTGAACCAGGGAGACTTAAATGATCTTGTAAGAGATCTCTCGCTGTCAAAGGCGAAGGCAGAGCTGCTTGGATCAAGGCTGCAGCAGTGGAATCTACTTGAACCTAACACCAAGATATCCTTGTTCAGAGCACGTCACAGAGACATGGCTGAGTTCTTTGAGATGGAAGACACGATGACATTCTGCAGTGACATCAACGGTCTGTTGAAAGAACTTGGGTGTGATCACGATCCTGCAGACTGGCGCCTCTTCATCGACTCGGGGAAGAACAGCTTGAAGGCTGTTTTGCTCCACAATGGCAACGAGAAACCATCAGTCCCACTGGCTCACGCGTTCGGCATGACAGAGACCTATGAGACTATGCGGCAGCTGCTTGATTCCATCAAGTACAATGACTTCAACTGGCACATCTGCGGAGACTTGAAAGTGGTGGCGCTGTTGTTAGGGCTGCAGTCAGGCTACACGAAATACATGTGCTTCCTTTGTCTCTGGGATAGCAGAGACGACAAGAATCACTGGACGAAGAAAGATTGGGAAGAGCGAAAAGAGCATGTACCTGGTCGACACAACGTGAAGCATGTCGCCCTTGTCGACCCAGCCAAGGTTTTCCTTCCACCACTCCACATAAAGCTCGGCTTGATGAAAAGTTTTGTACGGGCAATGGATCTGAATGGGCGTGGGTTTTTATATATACCACTGTGTTTGACAGTTGGCTGCAATCGATTCAAAGAGAACTCTTGACTGGGAAGTCTGTTGGCCATCTTGTCAGCCCACTTCCTCAAGACCTCAAAAAAAACCTCAAGGAAAAGTTTGGCAACACCTTGTCGGAGGCCAAGATCAAGGCTGGTGTCTTTGTTGGACCGCAAATCCGACAGATTATGAAGGACGAAACTTTTCCGACAACTCTAAACCCCAAAGAGCTGGCAGCCTGGAGGAGCTTCAAAGCTGTGACGGACAACTTCTTGGGGAACGAGCGCGCGGACAACTATGAAGAAATAGTGCAGCAGCTGCTGGAGTCCTTCAGGAAACTTGGCTCCAGGATGTCCCTGAAAATCCATTTCCTACACCAGCACCTGAACTTCTTCCCTGACAACTTGGGAGCAGTCTCGGACGAGCACGGCGAGCGATTCCACCAAGAGATTTCACTCATGGAGACGCGTTACCAAGGGCGGCACAACCCGAACATGATGGGCGATTTCTGCTGGTTCCTGCATCGTGAAACTGACACAGAGCAGCACAAACGCAAAGCCAAATGCCTAAAGCATTTTTAATTACATTCTAGTGGAGTTTTTCTGTAATTTCTATAATTTTGAAGCATTCATGATGAAATAAATGAATAAATGAATTTTTGTAAATTTCATTGAAATCCTGACTTCTAGGCAATGGGAATATTTCTGTTACTGAAAATCCTGACGTGATACAGCAAAACGGTTATGATTTTTGAAATCAGCGTACCCAAATTAGTCTAAATCACTTTACACATCTCCAGTAAAAAATTTTTGTTGTTCAGTGTTATCAGTGTTAAAAACCTGTTCCGTTATAAATCCCCTCGCGTTGATTTGTTTCATGAGCTTTGCATGAGAATGCGTTTGAGAATGGGGTTCAAATCCAGGAGTCGGAAATTAAGTGTTTGGCAATAAGGTTCGCATACGGAGTTGGAAAATGAACATTTGGGAATTAGGTTTGAAGGATAATGAAGGTTTACGGATGAGGAACAATACAATGGGGAAGGTTCTACCGGTAATCAGCGACCCAGTAATGGCAGACCGTTCAGATGCCGCATTTTCTCCTCAAACCAACCGATCTAACAACTCGATATTATCGTCCAACATCATAACCTTTCTCTGCCTTTTGGCACAACTATCTTTGTCCATTGCTTTACATTTGGGCTCCTTAAAAACGGTGCACGAGAAACACCACATGCTCATAATGGAAGGTAATCGTTCATGCACAGGATGCAAAAGATGACTCATCTCAGCAAAAAAAACCACGATTGGCAAAAATTAAATCCCACGATAACGGAATCGGAACACAATTGGATTCCCATGATTGGTAGAATCCCACGATAGTAGAACCCATACTATTGAAGGATTTTCTTTTACTTGCAAAATCCATAAAACAAATTTGACCTTAAAAATAATTGGTGATTGAATTCAATGACCAAATATGCAAATCCTCTTCAGATTTCCAGTCCATTGGATGAAAATTGACGATTTTAGAAATTTTCACCTAAGTTGTTGACCTCAAAAATAATTGGCAGTTAAATTCAGTGAGCTGAGATGCAAACCACATTCAAATTTGAAATCAATCGGATGAAAATTGACAGTTTTAGAAATTTTGCCGATGTTTACGTCAAAAGTAATTGGTGGTTGAAGCCACTGATCTGATGTGCAAATACTCTGCAAATTTAACTCAATCATATGAAAATTCATGATTTTAGAAATTTGACAAAGTTGTTGACCTTCTGACCTTATAATCAATAGACTTCTTGCTTATGACCAACACCACCATTTTGTGAAGTTTCATGGAGATTGGTTTAAAAATGTGACCTCTCGGTGATTGACAAACAAACAGACAGACAGATAGACAAAACAAGAAGATGTCGTCGTGCAAAGCACGATACTTGCAAAATCCATAAAACAAATTTGACCTCAAAAATAATTGGTGGTAGAATTCAATGACCAAATATGCAACTCCTCTTCAGATTTCAAGTGAATCGATAAAAATTGACAATTTTAGAAATTCGGACTATGTCGACCTTTTGGTCTATATTGACCTCAAAAATAATTGGTGGTTGAATTCAGTTACCTAAAATATAAGTCCTCTTCAAATTTCAAATCAATCGGATGAAAATTGAGGATTTTAGAAATATCACTTTAGTTGTTGACCTTGAGCCGATATGGATCTTAACAATAATTGGTGGTTGAATTCAGTGACCTGAAATATATATCCTCTTCAAATTTCAAGTCAATCAGATGAAAATTGAAGATTTTAGAAATCTCACCTAAGTTGTTGACCTTTTGACCTCAAAAACAATAGGTTTTCTTCCTTATGATAAACTCTACCATGTGGTGAAGTTTTGTGAAGATTGGTTTAAAATTGTGACCTGTAGGTGACAGACAGACAGACCAAGCCGGTAGGTGGCGATGGGTCGCCGAGCATCCAAAGTATAAGATATACAGCAAAATGGATGTCATATAGCGAATAGGGAATCACCTTAAGATTATGCATATCAAATCTAATCCAGTTCCATCTTCTGATAACTACTCTGTATCCATTTGAATGAAAAGTACCGAAATGCGGTTTGAAATCGGAAATCCCCAAAGTTTGAGGGGGTGCTGTGGGTGAACAAAGATCTAAATTGAAAAATCCGGCTCGATCGTTTGTGCACAATGTATTCCAGACGATTAGTGTGAATTTTCATGACCATCCGACCATAACCGAGGAGGAGTAGCATAACCGAGGAGACAGTCTCGGACGAGCACGGCGAGCGATTCCACCAAGAGATTTCACTCATGGAGACGCGTTACCAAGGGCGGCACAACCCGAACATGATGGGCAATTTCTGCTGGTTCCTGCATCGTGAAACTGACACAGAGCAGCACAAACGCAAAGCCAAATGCCTAAAGCATTTTTAATTACATTCTAGTGGAGTTTTTCTGTAATTTCTATAATTTTGAAGCATTCATGATGAAATAAATGAATAAATGAATTTTTGTAAATTTCATTGAAATCCTGACTTCTAGGCAATGGGAATATTTCTGTTACTGAAAATCCTGACGTGATACAGCAAAACGGTTATGATTTTTGAAATCAGCGTACCCAAATTAGTCTAAATCACTTTACACATCTCCAGTAAAAAATTTTTGTTGTTCAGTGGAATTATTGCTTCGGCTGTACACTTTAGCATCAATTTCCTGGGTGGTTTGGATTGGCAGGTGAGTTTATATGCTCTCCTTATTGAATGCTAACTTTCATGCACACCATCGACTACAGGCAATACTTTTGATATCTGGTGATTGGTATTCAGTCTGTAACTCAGTGAAAGGTTCATCTGACTGAGCTTGTCTTGCCTATTGTCTGCCTTTTGACCATAGTTCGTCAAGGCATCACAATTATATTTAGCCATGAAGATGTGTATGGAAGTGCCGATGCCCTGCATGTTCTCTCTTGTTGGACAAAGGCAATAACTGTCTCAGTGCTGTGGTCTTTTCAGAAACACAATGTGACTGATGAAGGAATTTATCATCATGCTTTCAGCTGAAAACATTTTCTTAAATTCACCATCCTTATGACAATGTGGAGTCATCTTCAAAAAGGAAGAGAAGGTTTTCCAGAGCATCAGAGAAGTCATTAATACAAATGAGAAATGCTACAGCACAAAATATTGCCTTGGGGAACTCCATTCTCCATTGGGAGGGTATGAGAGGGCTACATTTATGGCAACACATTGTTTGCGTTGAGTAGAGGAAGTCAGAAATCCAGGAATAAAGGTGGCCATTTATGCCAGAAGCAGAGCTTGGCAAGCATCGCAGGATACCAGACTGTGCCGAATGCATGAGATATATCCAAGGAGATGATCTGAACCTCTTGTTTGAAGTTAGGGCCTTCGACGATTGGTAAGAGTAGTAGCTGTATGTCCATAGTTCAGTGACTGAGATGGCCAGAGATCAGACTTTGAAAACGGGAATGATTTGATTTGACATCAGACACAATGATGGATTTCCTGACTTGCCTTGTAATTGGAAGCAAGCTCACTGGCCGAGAGTAGATGAGGTCTGTTTTTGCAGCCTTTTGTGGATGGGAGTGTGTCCATGCAAGGGGAAGCGACCAGAGGGTAAGAACAGACCGAATACAGCAGAAAGAGGAGCAAGAACAGCAGAGCAGGATTTGAGAACATGGGTACTGATGCCATCTGGGCCTGTCACTGACGTAGGGTCAAGGCCAGACAGAACTTTCTCTACCTTATATGACGAGAAGGATACAGAGTCCAGTAGACAGTGGGTATGACGGAATAATGTGGGGCCAGAATGGGATGGGTTGGATGGATAAGATTTAGAGGCGAGTTTCGACGTTCTGCTTTATCTCAGGCAGAGTCTGCAATACTGGCATCTGAGATGAGGGCAGGATTGGAGGGAGCGTACACCAGTGATGGACTTGACAAGGCACCAGCATGACTTGGAAAAAGGAGATTGGTTCGGGAGTTCGGCTCAAGATTTGCAAGATGATGTTTTCTGCCTTGCCTCAGGATGAACACGTTACACTTACCAGAGTTGGGTTAGCCTTGATTAAAAACAAAACCTGTCAAAGGGCGGAGGAGCTCCTTGTGAGCCAACGGCCATCCATATCCCGTGCCCAACTGTGACTGCGGACATCCGCCTGCAGTTGGGTGACTTTTTATTAGAAGGTTGGTGGCAGGATTTGCACTCCGTCAACGTAAAACCCTTCATTCTGCAAAACATATGAAAAGCAAAAATAAATCTGAAAAACCACTCCGTGGGAATACCTCCTGTGCAGCTGCCATCCGGATGATGGGATTGGGGCAAGGCCTTCGGGACCCCCACTCTTTCATGAAAGGCGGAAAACCACGCGATAACCTTACCGCGTCAGATTGCGGTAGTGCGTGCCGGGGTGGTGTTGAGGGGTCATTCACCAGAAGGTGGTCTCCTTGGGTTAACCTTGAACCAGAATACCAATAAGTTCCTTGACTTTGCAAGAAGTCATGGAATTAAGGTGGATGGTTCATGGTTTCAGCACCCACAGGCTCGTCGCTGGACTTGGTATTCCAATGCAGGTGGTGTGGCAAAGGACATTGACCAATGACCATGTGCTCGTTGATGGTCGCTGGAGGACGATCCAGAACTGCAGGGGCCACCGGAGTGCTCAGTTCCTCAATACTGACTGCAGGCTTGTTGTAACAGCTCTGAAGTTGCAGCTTATATCCAGGAGAATGGTACCATCCCAGCCTAGGCTAGATGTTGGCAAGATCAAGGATCAGAGGGTAGCTGAGGAGTTTGCGAACAGGTTGCATGGAAATTTGGAGGGTCTGGGTGCTTTGGAGGACCCTGAAGAGTTGTGGAGTGCCTTCAAGACCACCGTCCCTGATGTTGCAGGTAGATGTCTTGGAACTCCCAGGAGGGTGAAGAAGAATTTTGTCTCTCAAGGGACACTGGATACCATTGACCAGAGTAGCAGGGCCAGGCTGAATGGCAGAAATAAGCTGTTCAGGGAGCGGAAGAGTAAAACTGTACATGCGCTAAGAGTTAACAAGGAGGCTTATGTGCGAGAAATCTGTGAGGGAGTAGAGCATCACCTGTGGTCAAGTGATTCTCGTCCTGCTTCCATGGGAATTCGTGCATTGCGTTCCTTCAAGCCCATCCCTCAGTGAACTGAAGATGGAGCGGAGGGTGGTGGGCTCTTGACAGAGGAGTCCGAAGTGAAGGCCTGCTGAGTCGGTTACTTTGAGCAGCTGCACCAGGCTGATCCACCAGTTGTCGAGTTGGATGTCAGGGGTGTTACTATCCCTATTGCTGACCCTCAAATCAACTGTGATCTACCTTCGCTTGTGGAAACACAGGCTGCAGTGAACTGGTTGAAATGGGGTAAAGCTCCTGGGATCTGTGGCATCCATGCTGAACTTCTCAAGGCTGGTGAAAATGCCGTACTCATGTCATTGCATGCAGTTCTGTGCTCTGCCTGGAACACAGGCATCATCCCAACTGATTGGAAGAGGGGCCTTGTTGTCCCTCTCTGGAAAGGGAAGGGTGATCGCCAGGACTACAACAACTACCGAGGAATGACGCTGCTCTCAGTGCCGGGCAAGATCTTTGCTCGGATAATTCTTGATCGGGTCGGCCACCATCTGCTTGAGCAACGGCATCCAGAGAAGTCAGGCTTTACACCAAAGAGGTCAATGATTGACCGTATCCGTGTTCTTCAGGTCCTCACCAAACGCAGGTGAGAGTTTCTGCAGGGGCTGCTTACAGCCTATGTTGACCTCTGGAAAGCATTTGATTCAGTAAATGCTCCCATATCTGACCTGTTAGCCTCATTCACAACATCCAATGGGAGATTATAATCAGTCGTGCAATTCTCATTATTTTGCATAATATTAGCTACAGTTTTGGTGTCAGGATATTTCAGAGAACGTATCCTCCTCCTTGAAGGGTCAATTTTAAATTCATTCACTCGCCCCACGATATACCCTCATCCTGGTGCCCAACAGGCAAGGCAGCACAGTAATGAGCATATCATTCTTCAGAGGGAATAATATCCTGCTATTCTTCGCTTGTGGACATTGAATAATTACTCCTCAACTTCTGTGAAGGCCGAAATCATTCCCAACTTCTTCGAGGGTCACCTGGAAAGCATTTTTGGTCCAAGTATTTTTGATTATCTCCAACCCGCTGGCCAGTCCTGACATTCGACTGAAGGCGAGTCGTGCAGGAATTCGTAATTTGCTCGGGTGGCAGCGATAACTTGCCTACTCTTCGTGGGAGATAGCTTGGGATCTTTAACGTCCACCAACTTATGCTGGCAGATGCGATGCCCAGTTTACATCCATCCAAAGGACAAAAGAGACAATGATGCCTCGCCCTGCTTGCAAAACAAAGGATAGCAGTTTATCACTGGGTCTGGATTTGATCAGGATCAGGACACAACAGGACAAAAAGGTACGGTTGAGAGAGGGGGGAAACACCAACAGCAGAGTTCAAGGCCAAGATACAGGCAGATTAGCCTGGTGTTGGCTTAATGGTTAGGGTGGTGGGCTTGGGATACTAGGATCCTAAGTTCAAATTCCACTTGGCTGGTGAATTAATACCAGGTGGAGTTGACTCTGCCTGTCATCCTTCCGAGGTCGTCAAAAATGAGTGCCAGCATGCTGATGTACTGTGGCGGAGTGGCGACCCATCCAGGATGGTGTCCAATAGCCAAGGAGACTGCTGAGGCAGCACCAACGCTCTGCACAGAGAATGGTCCCAATGGATGGATGAATAGAGGCAGTTTGGACAAACAATTGGTGTGGGGAGTTATTGGGGCAGGAGAGGATGCATAGGAAGGACAAGATGGATACAGAAGGAACCTCTGAGAAGCAGGAGAGAAAACTGGAAATTTGGAAGGAGACTAGGCCATTGTGTGTTTGGAAGGAGAGTAGACATTCATAGAGAGTAGGCCATTGTGTGCGAGCTGAATTCTCACCCTGCTTGAGGACTTTCTCACTCATGGAATGGTTCATGACACATGATGAGTGCCATAACAGCAGTTCTAAATTGGCAAAAAATATCCACAACCAGCTGAGTATCCCTTCATAGCTCTCGAAACTGCGAGATTCATTGAACGCACCACTTTCAGTCATCCTATCAACATTGAGCCTGGTGTCTGTACATGTGGTGTGGTTCAATGAATCCCGTTTCACACTGTGTTTGAGGTAAATGTACGAGTTTACGTACGATGGAAAACATGAACAATTTGTCCATTAAAACATCATGTCAACAGTTCAGGCCGCTGGAGTAGGAGTGTAACATTCAACTGCCATACTTCAGAACACATCTCATCTCAAGTCCAGATGGCGTTTCGAACAAATGTTGTTATGGCAAACAGGTACTCACTTTCACGCAGATTATTTATCCTGATATAATCAGACCCAAAGAGATTGAGAAACCTTGGGATTTTTAAAGGTCACATGCCTGCATTACAGACTCCCCGCGTTTGTTGGCTTCTCCTTCCTTCCAGTTCTACAAGAGTCCTGCCCATGATCACCTCATGCTTTCTCCCATACTCATCCCTGCTCTCTTCGACTGGTGCTACCCACTCAACACTCACGGACAAATATCCCCAGATATCAACACACATAATTTGTTCATATGCTGCATTGTCATGAACAGGTCATGACATTACGTAATTCAGGTCAGAGAGGGTCCAACTCCAAATCACTGCGACGGAGGATTTTGTAACTTTTTCTTTTGTCTGATCACCTTTATTGTATTGATCTTATGTCATTTAACACAAAGCTTTGTGGACCGGTCTAAATCTCATTGAAAAATCGACTCGAAAGGAAATATTTATCCCACATTGCTGTTTCAGCGACACGTGATTTCTTGCAATCATCAAATATTTAGGGCACAAAAAGGCTGCGAGTATCCCAGCACATCGATTCTCATGTTTTATTTACCGTGGATGCTTGAAAGTGCCCCCAGCACACAAGGAGAGCCAGTGCCATTAGCGAAATGGACCATTCCCATTGGCCACAGCTGCACCCACTGATGGATTTTATGGAGAATTGATTTATCTCTACTCAATGGTAAATTATTTTCTTCCAGCATTCCACGTCTGCTATGGATGTAACTGCTGATCTTCATTTCATGCTTGAAAACTTGGAAAATGGGGCACACAAGTCTGCTGGATATGCAGCACCTGACTGCTGATTGCCTAATTATTGGGGATGCGACTATGCTGCTTAGGCAAACGCTGATCGATCAGGGTAGGCACAAATGATTGGAATCATGAAAGGAGGCCAACAATGGGCTTCTCTTTTCGAAAGGTGCTGGAGGATATTTTGCGTCCATCTGCAGATGCTAGCAGAATAGACAGCCGGCTTCATCAACATCTAAAAAATGGATCAACACGTCTTATTTACATGGAGGCCTATTCATAAACCTATCCATGTAGAAATGTCAAGTTTTTCTACGTCCACCGATTTTCAGAATGTGAACCTTGGCCGAGTCCAGGGTCCATGCTCATTGTGAAAGGGTCGTCTCAATCGCTTTGTGGCCAGCCAAGAAAAATACTGACAACATTATTGATTGACGACTTTTTCTACACTTATTTTTCATTGTTGGCCTTGGCCCACTGATCCACAGGCTAGTTGTGGCTCAGTCATTGTTGTTAGTCTACTAGTCCACCAGCTGGTTGGTGGAGGCAAAGGACACCCTGTTAAGTTAGTGCAGTGGATGTGTTGGTGGTGAAATTATCAAACCTCCTGCTGATGAAACTGGTGTCAAAATTATTACTCAAAAACTGAAACGTCATCGTTTGACAGTGGGAATTTTGTTCACTGGGCCATTCCAGGGCTTTATTTTTATTCTTCTTTCCAGGAGCGAGGTTCATCAGTTCTTGTAAGAGCAAGGTAGAGCTGGCCGTAGGACAAACATCAAGGGAATGAATGAACAAGAAAAGAGGAGAGGGATGAAGGGAAGAAATACTGAAACTAGCAAATAAGGTTAATGGGGGTAATAGAGTTCATGGGTCAGAATTGGGGGGTGACAAGAGATGGCAGTGCAATGCTTGCTTGAAGTGCAGGAGGAAAGAGCAAGACAGAATAGTCTCTGGAAGATCCTTCCATTGGATGGAAGAATTGTGAGTAGTAATATGGTTGAGGTGTGCAGTCAGCCTGAATTTTGGAAGTTTAGCCAGGAGGGGTTACTGGAAGAACACGTGCATCCTGGAGTAGCTGGGGAGGGTCGGAGAACTGAGAGAGCAATGTTGGAAAATAGATGGTAAAAAAACAGACAGACCACTGACCTGCATGTGATGTGACAGAAACAGACATTGTGCTTCAGCCACATCACGGGAAATTCCATTACTTTTGAGGGCTTTACATTTCACAGAATCCAGGAGAGACAGCTAGATACGATACTGTGGCATCAACCCATAGCAGAGAGCAGTAGTCCGTTGAGATATGGGCAAAGGCCTTGGAGACTGAGTCGTTCTGCTTTTCCAAGGAAAGACTTGGATCAATGGAGGATTTCCAGTCTGCGGCTGGTTTTGGATGCTAGCTTTGCGATGCCAGCAGTCAAGGAAAAGTCATGACTGATGGTAAGGCCTAGAAGTTCAAAAGACTGAACGTCTTCCAGTGGATGACCAGTTCGGTTACACAATCTTAACAATGAATGTAGATCAGTGTGTGTGAACTTCACAGACCTGCTGTGCACAAAAAAATTCTTCTCGATACTTTGAAGAACTCTATCATCTTTGAAGACAGTGCAGTCTCCTATCAATGATCAATGTGAATGGTCCTCGGAATAGGAGGTTTTGCTTCACCCACCACATTGACCAGATTTTAAGACCATGTGTACACCACCTGTTCTTGATCACAATCAAGAAAAGACCTCAAATGCCAAATTCTGGCTGTGGCCGAGTTGGAGAAGTCAAGGTCACGTGATGATAAATCACATCACCATCATCGTGGTAATTTGCTGTTGGATGTGGTTCCCTGTACTGACACGGGCCAATGGTGTTTAAGTTGTGAAATTAAAGTGCGAAACCAGTGTTTGGTGTTGGCTCACCGTTGAAACCAATAATGAGGAAGCACCTCTCCAGGACTCGACCATACCACTTTGGGGTTAAAGTGATGCTGCTGTTACTGCGACAGAACTGCTCTCTCAGGACCCACTCCTCGTATCCTGATGGAACCGAGAGACCATGGTGACTGGTGCCTTCCATACTGCTCTTGACATGGAATGCACCAGGTTTGCATTTGCTATCCCAACAGCTGGGCTTACAAACACTGGATAAGACCTCTGTCCATTAATTTAACATACATACAACCTTCACAAACCTGAATGTGTGTACAAAACAAACTATGGATACTCTGTTGTGGAGAAACTCAACATATGAACCTCAAGATCTTCACCAATTCGGGTTGAAGGACGTTTTCCTTTTTAAGCATTGCTTTAAATTATACCAGTGATAAATATCCTCCACCACTCCCCTCTCCCCCACCCTCCCAAACCCCTGCCTTACTTCCACCTCTGCCTCCCTCCTTTCAACCCGTCTGTTCAGCCCATTCATTCATCGGGATCCAGCGATTTCGCACCATGTAAAGCTCTCGCGAGCCATTCATAGAAAACTCGCTCAATTTGATCTTGCGTCTCCTCTTCTGAAC